>NC_137770.1:153455927-153719489 GCF_963455305.1 Plecotus auritus
TTTTTTTGTCCTAATAAGTAAAAAGTAAATTAAAATTTTTTTCAAATGCAAACAAAAATAAGCTGGGTAGCAATAATTATTCATACAAAATGGAATTTAAAATTAAGGCTATAACAAGAGACAAAGGAAGCCATTACATAATGATATTGGGGTCAATCCAACAAGAAGAAATAACCCTTGTAAGCATATATGCCCCCACCATAGGAGCACCTAATTATATAAAGCAAATATTGATACAATCTTAGTTGGGGAGTGTAATACCCCATTGACATCAATGGATAGCTCTTCCCCCATAAAACCAAGAAGGTAACAGCAACCTTAAAGGACACATTTTACCAGATGAATTTCATTGATTTTTTTTCAGAGCATTAGATCCTGAAAAAAACTGCAAGGTATACATTTTCTTCAAATACATATAGAATATTTTTTAGGATAGACCATAAAACAAACCTCAGTAAATTTTAAGAGAATGAAATCATTTCACACATCTTCTCCAACGACAATGGTATCAAACTAGAAATCAATTACACACACACACACACACACACAAAAAACAAAACCTGAAAACACACAAACACATGAAGGTTAAATAACCTATTACTAACAGTGAATGCCTTACAATGAGATCAAGGAAGAAATCAAAAGATACCTTGAGACAAATTAAATGAGAACATGACAAACCAAAATCTATGGGACATAGTGAAAACACTCCTAAGAGGGAAATTCACAGCGATGCAGGCCCTACCTCAAGAAACAAGAAGAATCTCAAATTAACAATGTAACCTTTCACCAGAAGACATGTTATTTATTTATTCATTTATTTATTTATTTGGTGTACATTGAATATTTATTAAAACTAATTGGCAATGTGATGAGACCATGCACACATGGCCTAAATATTGGTCACAATCACAAAAAAGCTTAATCCATCCCAGCAAATACAAATGAAGATACTAGTATAAACTGTGAAGATGTGTTTTCACATGGAGTGTGTGTAAAGTGACATTGAAATAGCTTTTAGGTGTTCACAGCCGCCATGGCTCTCTAATGCCTGTGCTGCCTCCTGTTCGCTGAGCTCCAGCCGAAGGAGAGGCAGGTAAGTAAAGAGGTCTCTATACCATGGCTCCTACAAAGCAGACTGCCTGCAAATCCACGGGGGGGAAAAGCACCCAGGAAACAGCTGGCTACAAAGCCGCTCAAAAGAGTGTGCCCTCCACAGGAGGGGTAAAGAAACTGCATCGTTACAGGCCTGGCACATGTGGCACTTCGTGAAATTAGACTTATCAGAAGTCCACTGAACTTCCTATTCACAGACTTCCCTTCCAGCGTCTGGTGCAAGAAAGTGCTCAGGACTTCAAAACAGACCTGCGCTTCCAAAGTGCAGCAATTGGTGCTTTGTAGGAGGTGAGTGAGGGTCTATCTGGTTAGCCTTTTTGAAGACACCAACCTGTGTGCTATCCATGCCAAATGTGTAACAATTATACCAGGAGACATCCAGCCAGCATATGTGGAGAACATGCTTAGGAATCCACTATGATGGAAAACATTTCATTCTTTAAAAAAATTTCTCTTCTTCCTGTTATTGGTAATTCTGAACATTAGGTGTTTTTTTTTCCCCATGGGGTCAAAATGTACCTAAGTATATAACTGCAAGTTGAAAGTAGGGGACAGAAATCAGGTATTGGCAGTTTTTCCATTTTCATTTGTGTGTGAATTTTTTAAATATAAATGTGGGGACATAAAGTATTAATGTAAGTCAAGTGTTTCAATGAACAAGTTTCAGCAGTTCAACTTTATTTACACTAATAAAAGAGAAATACGCAATTTGACCATACCTCCATGATGCCCACCAGCCAATCAGGAGTGAGTATTCAAATTAACCCAACAAAGATGGCGGGTTAATTTGCATATGCAGGCACAGAGCGGCTACGGGCGGGGCGGCTGCTTACGAGCGTGCCAGCATCATGCGGCCTGCGTCCCGGGGACAGGCATCCTCAGGAGCCAGGCCGCTCTGAGCCTGTAGGCCTGCACATAAGCCCAGAACAGCTGGGGTCCTGGAATGACCACCCCACCACTCCAGGCCTATGCACACAGGCGCGGAGCAGCCGTGGGTGGGGCGGGAACATCCCTGGGACCCAGGCACTCCGAGCCGGTGTGCACGCAAGCAGCCAGGGGCAGGGTGGGAACGTCCCCCACAGCAAGCGAGCAGACAGCAGGGCCCTGCTTGCCCCTGGCCGTGGCAGCAAGGGACAAGCAGTCTCCTGCAGTGAGTGAGCAGACAGCAGGGCCCTGCTTGCCACTGGCCGTGGGCAGCAAGGGGCAAGCAGTCCCCAGCAGGGCTCCCACAGAGAACAGACACCAGGGCCCTGCTTGCCCCTGGCCCCAGCAGCTAAGGGCAAGCAGGCCCCCACAGAGAGCAATCACCAGGGCCTGAGGTGGCATCAAGCAGGCAGGTCCGCAGAGAGCAGAGAACCATGAGGAGCAGGCCTAAGCCGTCAGTAGGACATCCCCTGAGGGCTCCCAGATTGGAGAGGGTGCAGGTCGGACTAAGGAAACCCCCCTCCCCCGTGCACTGGGCCCCTAGTAACAATATAAACAAACCTGTTAAATTTTTCTTGACAATGACAGAATTTTGATTTTTTTTAAAAACAAGTAAATTTCTTATTGATGGCAACTAAATGGTGTTTGTAGCATTTTTATCATAGATTGCATCCATTCACTATACTTTTCTAAATTAGTTGTCCAACATGCAAGTACATGTTTTTAATGTTGTCTGTCTTCTGTGTTATTGCTGTAAATTTGCTATTAAAATACATTAAACCAAATATCCTATATAATAAAGAGGTAATATCCAAATTAACCCTCACAAGATGGCTGCCTATGACCAGGCCGGCAGGGGGGTTAGTGAGGGATGACCAAACGACTGAACAGCAGGCTGCGTGGAGCGACCAGGCTGGCAGGGGGGCAGTTGGGGGTGACCAGGCTGGCAGAAGGGGACAGAGGGGGGGCAGTTGGGGGCAACCAGGCTAACAGGAGGGGCAGTAAGAGGTGACCAGGCTGGTGGGGGGGCAGTTGGGGGCAACCAGGCCAGCAGAGGGGGGCATTTAGGAGCGACCAGGCCGGCAAGGAGAAGGCAGTTGGGGGCGAACTGGCCAGCAGCAGGGGGCAGTTAGGGGTGACCAGGCTGGTGGGGGGTCAGTTAAGGGTGATCAGGCTGGCACGCAGAGGCAGTGAGGGGTGATCAGGCTGGCAGGGGGTGCAGTTAGGGGTGACCAGGCAGGTGAGTAATTAGGAGCTAGTGGTCCAGGATTGTGAGAGGGATGTCCAACTGCCGGTTTAGGCCCGATCCCTGGGATTGGGCTTAAACCAGCAGTCAGACATCCCCCAACGGGTCCTGCATTGGAGAGGGTGCATGCTGGGCTGAGGAGACTCCCCCCCCCCCCCCGCTGTGCACAAATTTTGTGCACTGGGCCTCTAGTATATACACTGAGTGGCCAGATTATTATGATCTCTGAACCCATAATAATCTGGCCATTCAGTGTATTTGTATCTCAAATGGGTACCAAAAGTATTCTAGACTTTTGCTGGAGATCAACCACCTATTTGCCCTGAGCTTTCTATCAACCAGTGCAAAGGGGAAAACTGATCAGGTGCATGATTTATAGTATTTTTATATCAAATAAATGAGGTACTCAAGAGAAATACACTGAGTGACCAGATTATTATGCATTCAGAGATCATAATAATCTGGCCACTCAGTGTATAAGGCCCACTAATACCATTTTACCTCCTTCAGCTCTCACTTTTATATGAACGAAGGTATGTTTTTATTTTTATAAGATTTTTCATAACTAGGCAATGCTATTAAAGGGCAGGATGCTGCCCTAAAGTTAGCAGCATTTCTAATTGGCAGGGAGCAATAGGGGTGAGCAAAATAAATTTGGCTGCAACAAGCACCCCAGAAGGAACCTTAGGCTTTCAATGACTTAGTCAACACTATGTGAAGAGAGTAACATTTCCCATAAGACTCTGTCATGATGAATTCCTGGTAAGTCAACATTTCCATTTTAGTTTAGGGCAGTGGTTGGCAAACTCATTAGTCAACAGAGCCAAATATCAACAGTACAATGACTGAAATTTCTTTTGAGAGCCAAATTTTTTAAACTTAAACCTTTTCTGACGCCACTTCTTCAAAATAGACTCACCCAGGCCATGGTATTTGTGGAAGAGCCACACTCAAGGGGCCAAAGAGCCACATGTGGCTCGCGAGCCGCAATTTGCTGACCACTGGTTTAGGGCATCAAAAGCAATCAAACTAAGTGACTAAATGATTATGACCACAACGTTTTTCTCAGGAGTCAAATGTTCCTTGGCCTTAAAAATAGCATGCTCACCGTTACGAAACAGTCCATCTCTGTTCTTCATCCCAGGGCTGGAATGCCAAAGAAATAGGTTTCGGTGTAAAACGGTATAATTCCAATTTAGTCTATGTGTATTTCCTTTGTTTTCAGGTAGGTAGTTTTCAAATAGGGGCTTTGGTATAAATTTGTTGGATTGTTTTTAGTTTTAACATAGCTAAGTTTTTATTCATTTGATATCTGATGTCCATTCCCTTTATTCTCATATATACTGAAGTGCACCGGTGTTTGGTTTCATAAGTTTCCTTTGCCAGAGACAGTAATTAATAAGTGTATATTGTCTGATTGTCATTTTCATAGATATCCAGTTAGAAGAAATAGACCTATAATCGTTAAAATGCACAGGTACCTTTCTTTTTCGCTATCACTCTAATTCCCTTAAGTTATCAATTGATTAACCAAAATTCCTTCAAAAATTGTGTAGGCCTGAATGAAGCAGCTTAGCAAAATGATAATACTGACAAGACGTTTTCTTAACACCATTAGCTAACATGGACATGAAGGCAGTGACCATCAAGCATGTCAAACTCACAGCCCGCCGGCTGCATGCAGCCCACAAAGAATATTTTTGTGGCCCAGACAACATATTGGGATATAAGAAGCATTTTAACAAAAATTTTATAACTTAATTTTTATAATATCCTTTTATACATATTAATAACAAACTACAACGTTCACTAATGACTGATTACTATAACCGTGTTGCATTCATTTCCCTTACCCGCCTTACGCACAGTCGAACCATTTCTCCCCACTAATACGAGCAGCAAATATTTTAGCAGCCAATTGCCATGTCATTAGTCTTGGACTGACTTGTTTGGTGTGCGCAACAGGAAATATTTCGCTTTCGGAGAACAAAAAAATAGATTTATTGTGTTATGCTTATTAATTTGTGCAGTTATTCAGTGTCTGGTAAGTTAATGTTCAAGAAAAACTATTAATTTTTATTAAAAAGTTCTATTATTTTATGTTCAGGATTACTCATTTATTTCAGCCCTTTCTACTCAGCATGTCTCTATCGAAATAAACCTACATTTCTATGAAAATTGAAGCCTTTGTGTTTTTTTTTGCGGCCCACATAAACTTTGTTTTGTTGAGGCCCACATAAACTTAAGCCTTGTTTTTTTGGCCCACATTAGCCTTTGAGTTTGACATGCTTGCTGTATGCCCTCCACATCAGCTCTAATACAGAAAATGCCCTCAGCTAAGCACCCCACTGAGAATCTCCTTTGACAATTGTGATTTCACAAAAAAGCAAGGTGAGTGCTACTTTATCTCTGAGAACAGAAGAAAACCAATATGGAATGTCACATGCTGCCATCCCTTCTGGGGTTTGGAGTAGGTCCTACTCCGCAGAATAAGGACAAAGAAAGCACAAGTGTAAATATAGGGCAGGACAGGGAAGCCAGGATCCTAAAAGTGGAGATCACCTTGCATGTGCTGTCCTGTTTCCAAATGCTAAGTACAAACACTGTGTATTTACTAGCTACGTGTGCCAAATAGTGTTCCCAAACGGTATTTCTGCAGGACATTAGTAATGGAATAATCTCCCCAGCATTATTCCATTACTAAAAGAAAAAAGGATAAAATATAAACATGTGCAACCTGTTCTTACCAAACATAAACTTGTGTATGATCTAAGTATTTTATCTGTGTCGTCTCTCTACACAAATAAATGTGTGAATGTGGACACAGCTCAGGCTTTGTATCCTTATTTCTGACCTTGCCACGTTGTGGAGCAAAGTTTTAGTGAGTTGCCTGAATGAAAGGCCCTTCACCTGTCACAGCGCTCCATGTGTCTCTGGGTCTTTGTTGGGAAAAAGAGCTCTTACCTCTGCAGTTGCCCCCACTGTAGCGTCTGAAGCACATTGCTTACCACTCTGGTTTCTCTTTCAGTCAGATTCAACCTTTTTAAATAATATTTTATTACAGAAAGTTTTGTGTACATACACAAGGGGAGAAAACAGTGTATTAGATTCCTTCCCATGAAGGCCTCCCCCAGCTTCAACATTTGCTGATTCAGAACTTGAATCTCATTTCATCTATTCCCCCCGTCTCATATCCGCCCCAGCCCAAATTATTTTTATATGAATCTGTAAAAGAGGATTCCTTAAATAAAAAAGGCCTCGATACCATTATCACAACTAAAACTATAATAATAAAATTTCCATAAGAATATCAAATATTCAGTGAGTGTTCTCCTTTCCCCGATTCTATAACAAATGCCCGGCCTGTGGCCCGGGAGACCCACTGAGGCCCACACACTTTTCAGGGCAGCTGGGACACATGTGAATCAGGCACGCAATACAGCACTGTATACTCATGGGCTATTGAGGTGCGAGCAGGTTAAAAACTAGAAAGCCATGGAAGTGAAGTGGTGGAGCATATTCTGAAATGCCTTGCCAGGGACTTGTATGGCTGAATAAATATAATCAGATTTAGTCTATGTTATGAGTGCTCTAATGCCATGGGGAGGAGGTATCCTGAAGGACTGGGCTTGGTGGCCTGGAAACCGAAGCTCCTGCCAGGAGAAGTAGGATCCGTGCGCCTACGTTTTCATCCTTCCCATGAGGCAGCTACTGGAGCAGCTGCAGGAGTCAGACTGCCCGGCCTCAGGTGCCAGCTCCGCTATTTATCTGCTCTGTGACCCTCGGCAAATCACTTAACCTCTCTGAACCTCGTTAAGTGAGGACAAAAACAGCACTTACACAAGGGTGACAGTGAAGATTGAAAGGAGAAGAAAACCCAATGCCTGCCACGTAGTGGATGCTCAGCATGTGGTAGTTTTACTTGTATTCTGGGCCGCTGCCTGGAAGAGCCAGGCCTCAGACGCAAGCCCTGCATCCCCCCTAACTCATCTACACAAGATTGGGCTGAACACAGAGAGCATGTGACCGCAGCCCCTCAGCGTAGAAAACCAGGGTATGAATTATCCCTGAGGACAGCAGGCTGGTGGCTGAGGCAGCCTCGGTCACAGCCTTGGCCTCAGCTTTAATAGAGAAGGGGAGAGACTCAGAAAGGCTGGGCAGGATACCGGAGTGAACGGGAAGAGTGAGAGGAAGTAAGCCATTTTAGTTGGGATAAATTATCCAGTACCTGTTCTCAACTCCTTCTCCTGGGCACACCCTTGCCCCAGACAGGCAGCCATCAGAGTTAGAACGAATGACATAGAACATCAGCTTTGGCTTCATTGGAACTGCCAATGTGCTCACTCACCTATGGCTGACAGCTTCCATTCACACAGTGAGACCCAATCATTGGGGCACACCAGAGAAGGAAGAGTGACTTGGTCACGCCGCAAGCCATTAAAGAGTTCCCAACGTCTCAAAAAGCAAGTAGCAAAGACACACTAAACGTTCTAAATTGAGGGTCATCCCTTCCCAGCACCTGCGGCCCTTAGTCCTGGCCTGGCAGCACGTGCGGGATAAACACAAACAAACCACAGCCTAAGTGGCTGCACAGACCCTTCTCTTCTTGGAATCCTGCTTCCCACTTTTGGAGAAAATATCTGTGGTCTCTATTAGAGTGTCGGCACTGAGGCTTCTGGCTCAGGAAAGCTAATTAAAAGCGTATTACAGTTGACAAGAAAAGGGCTTTCCAGAGGAATTTCAACTTATTTAAACATGATGACTAAAAATTCCAAGAAAATCCTATTATGCAAACTTGACCAGAGGAGAGCTTCAAAGTTTCTTTCAATTTAGAGTTTAGACAGTCAAAAGGAAATCTTGTTGTTAAATCTTTTGCTTTCCCTGTATTTCCTTATGTGTCTGTTTTATGATTGTGGAGATCAAGAGAGTAAAGAAGAGGAATTTTCTTGCCCTAGCTGTTTTTGCTCAGTGAATAGAGGATCGTCCTGTGGACTGAAGGGTCTCAAGTTCGATTCCAATCAAGGGTAATGCCAAGGTTGCAGGCTATTTCCCCAGTAGGGAGCGTGCAGAAGGCAGCCGATCAATGATTCTCTCTCATCATTGATGTTTCTCTCTCCCTCCCCCTTCCTTTCTGAAATCAATAAAAATATTTTTTTAAAAAGAATAGGAATTTTCTTTATATTGATTTTTGTTTAAATTGTCACCTAAGGGTGCATACATTCCCTCTGTCCTGTGGAGACACATTCCAGAGGGAGCACCATTGGGCTTCTCCACAGTTGGCTGAGCCCAGGCTGGTCTATGTTCAGGAAAGAGCAGATGGGTCCAATTCTTACTAAGCAGCCAAGAGGAAAAGGAAGAATTTCTTCTTTTTAAAGTGGCAAAAGCATTTGCTCACATCACTTTTATAGAGGGGTGGGTGGGATTTCAGGTAAAAGATCTATTGAGAATTAACTGTCTAAAGTTAGCCCTGGGGGGGGGGGGAAATTGAATTCTAACATTGACTGATTCTCTCTGCTCCCATCATTATGAGCTATAATAATTATTATTATTATAAGAGCTGATTTAGTTTAGGAATAAATTCAATGCACGAAGGACCCCAACCCAGTGACACTATTCATCCAACAGCTATAGCAACATTCAGTGAGATTCTGTGTGGAACCGGGGAAGGCAGGAACGGGCAAAGGCCTGGCCTAATCCCTTTCCCTAATGCTCATCTTCAGCCTGAGGCAGTTATTATGTAATGTCAGAAGCCGTTCAATAATTCCTGGACTAATGACAAACTTCCTACTCCATAATATATTGTCTCTTTTCTTCACTTTTTATATTGTCAGTTCTGAAAGTCATTTCCTCGTCTGCCAACTTGGCTCAGTGGTACTTATTACAGAGGGTTGTGAGGATTCGATGAGAAAACCCCTCCAAGGCCCTTGGCAATAGCAGTGAGGATTCCTTTCTTTCCCCAGCTTTGTCCTGTGACTGCCCTGCCGTCCTGGTGTTAGAATCACCTCCTCATGGCTGACTGCTGGGGAGTCAACCTATCCACACCCTCACTAGGAATGTGATCGCTGCTCTGGGTAGCTTTTCATATAAATTTAAGGGGTTTTGTTTGTTGGTTTGTTGCTTAAACAAAACACCAACGGAGACCATGCACTTCTGCAAAGAGTCATGGGCTTGCGCACACTGGGAGCAGGTTTATTCTGGTAAATGCATTTATAAGGACGGTATTAAATTCTATTAAGACTGGGCCCCACAAGGGCAGGCTAGATAATCACCTATTAGCTGGTGAGCAGCAGCCACCTGAGCAGAGGATCCCTGGTTGACAGATGTCACTGCAGCTACCTTTGCTGCAAAGAGATGATTGGTGGGGGCTATGGAAGGCCTTGGCACGCAGGGAACAGCGCCAACAAGGCTGCATATCCCACACCCCACACCATGAGACTGGCACTTAGGAAGAATCCCATTCTGCCTTCATTCACTCTCCCACAGGCTGGAGGAAGCTGCTCTCCCTGCCTCTCCCAGGACCCTTCACAGCAGCACACCGGAGCATCCCTGCCAGCTAAGAACAGTGCTAGGTTCTGTCTGACACAGGAACCATAATAATCTCATCCTCCTGTGCCCAATGGAGGGATTCCTCTAAGAAAGAATGAAAAAGACTTTAGTCATTCCCTTCTGAGGTTAAATAACACAGTTTGCTTCAGAAATGGGGGAACCATAGGAGCCCCTAATGACATACGTATATATTAGAAGCCTGGTGCACGAAATTCGTGCACTTGGGGTGGGGGGGTGTCTCTCAGCCCGGATTGAGAGAGGGCACAGGCCATGCCGAGGGACCCAACCAGTGCAGGATCAGGGCTGGGAAGGGACACAGGAGATTGCCCAGACAGGGAGGGATCATGGGAGGGCTCCAGGGCATGTCTGGTTCATTCCACTCAGTCCCCATCAATCGGACCCCAGCAGCAAGCTAATCTGCCAGTTGGAGCATCTGCCCCCTGGTGGTAAATGCATGTCATAGCTAGCGGTTAAGTTGCCTTAATATATCATTAACACTAGAGGCCTGGTGCACAAAATTCATGCTTGGGGGAGTCTCCTCAGTCCAGCCTGCACCCTCTCCAATCTGGGACCCCTTGGGGGATGTCTGACTGCCGGTTTAGGCCCAATCCTAGGCCTAAACTGGCAGTCAGACATCCCTCTCACAATCCAGGATGGCTGGCTCTTAACTGCACACCTGCCTTCCTGCCTGATCACCCCTAACCGCCTCTGCCTGCCTGCCTGGTCACCCCCCAACTGCCCCCCCTGCCAACCTGGTCACCCCACAGAGCCTGCTGTTCAGTCGTTTGGTCGTCTCTCACTAACCCCCCTGCCGGCCTGCCTGGTCGTCCCCCAATTGCCCCCCTGCCGACCTGCCTGGTTGCCCCCCACTGCCTTCCTGCTGGCCTGGTCCCCCCAAATGTCCCCATGCTGGCCTGGTCACCCCCCAACTATCCCCCCGTTGGCCTGGCTGTCCCCCAACTGACCCCTGCTGGCCTGGCTGTGCCCCTACTGTCCCCTGCTGGCCTGCTCACCCCTAACCACCTCTGCCTTGGTCCTGCCACCATGGCTTTGTCCAAAAGAACATCCGGTCTCCTGGTCTCCCGGTCTAATTAGCATATTACCCTTTTATTAGTATAGATATTACACTTTGATTGGTTGAATGGCTGACCAGATGATCGGACCTATTATATTAGGCTTTTATTACATACGATATTTCCTGTGCCCATAACTCCACTTTCCTTCTCCAGCCACCTGCCTTCCCAGAGTCATGGCCTCACCACTGAAAGAGTAAGGCAGCATAGCCCTGGACGGTTTGCTCAGGGGTTAGAGCATCAGCCCGTGGACTGAAGGGTTCCAGGTTCCATTCCAGTCAAGGGCACATGCCTTGGTTGCAGGCTCCATTCCCGATCCAGGGTCAGGGTGCATGCAAGGACAGCCAATGGATGTGTCTCTCTCACATAGATGTTTCCCTCTATCTCACCCCCTCTTTTCCACTCTCTCTAAAGACCAATGGAAAAATATCCTTGGAGTGAGGAGGAGTAACAAAACAAACAAAAAAGAAAAGAGTAAATCAGCATAATCATTGAGTCTTTGTGATGTCTTAGCTGCAGGCAGACAAAGATGAAAGATCACAGTCTCACCTTTCAGGAAGTTCCCAGCATGGCAGGAAAGACAGGACTAGGATGCCTCCTTGGGAGGTCAGAGAAGGCTGGGTCTTTAAGGACACTTTCCAGAGGACAAGAGGGAGAAAGGCATTCTGGGGCTTGTGTAGAGTGTGACAGGCATGGGAGGCTCCCCTGGAGCAGTCCTCAGAGAGAGTGCACAGTGGCTGGGAGAGCATGCAGTGCACCCACCAAGCAGCTCTGGTCAGAAAGAGAACTAAATGCACATTGTTGGCTAACACACATGAAAAGAATCAAACCTAAAAGAGTCGTTGTTCTGGAAGCAGCTGTGAGAAAAGGAAGTGGTCTGTAGGATGGGAGACAAATATGCATTTAATTAGGGTGGAAGGTTTCTCCTGGAAGCTCCTGCAGCCACAGCAGAGTCAGGCTGGTCCTGGGAGAGAGCTGTCAGCACCTCCACTCTGCCCCAGCTTGAAGGCTGGATCATAACCATGGAGAATGCACAAGGGTCAGGAATGTTATTTGCTGCTGTAAATTATTGTGAGTAAAGATGACCTGTAGCATAATTGGTCCCCCAATTGTTTATGAATTATCCAAAAAAGATAAAGCCATCCTTTAATCCACCTATTAAACAAGATAAAGCATTGGTGGTAAATTCATTTTCTTGCCTTTAATAAAATGGGCCAATGCTTATTCTGCCTCTCTAGAAACCCAGTTAACTGAAATATTATACTTCTCAATCAGTAGATTAAAAGGGTCTTGATTACACTAAACATGTATGTTAAATACATTTCATCATACAGGCAACTCATACATGAACAAACGTATTTTCAAATCTGTCAAAATTGGGATGAAATGAAACACGACACTCCAATTTTAGGATCAAACACTTAGAGGAGGAACTTGGGCAAAAGTACGTTGTAGGAACATCAGACAGAAAACTCCCCTGAGAGAGGGCCTCGCCTGTGTCTGCCACACTTCATCTGGGAAAAGCTGGGAATTTTTAGAGATGAAAAAGGCAGGTTTAAGGAATTTTTAAAATTAAAGGTGTTCATGGAAGAAACACAGGGCTACAGAGCTACAAAGGTTACATTTCCATAAGACAAGGAAGCAGGGAGCAGCAGAAGTTACATTTCCATAAGATAACGGAACTGGGAAAAGCCAAAGGTCTATATTTACAAAATAAAGAAGGAGGGCCTCACTTGCCCCATGTGAGGTTTGACATTTGAGCTCAGGAATTGCTATAGTGACCCAATCAAAGGGAATGTTGACCAATCAGAGGGGATATCAGGACATAGGAACTGCAGCCTTTATAAACCATGGAAGGAGGAACTCTGTGGGACTCTTTCCCCCTCCCTACACGGAAGTCTGTGCTGTGAGATTCTTTCCCCTTCCCCACATGGGAGTCTGTACTTGTTCTTCAATAAATTTCCACCTTTGCTATTCCATCTTCCATCCATGGTTTCATTCTTCGACTCCAATGACAAAGAATCCCAGGAAGCCACCCTTCCCAGGGGAACACCGAGTATTCCAGTCCAAAAACCCTGTATCATTACTGCCTCAGAGGCCTGGTGGCCTAAAGTTTCCTTGCACACAAATGTATTTGGGACAATTCAGAAAGCATTCTCTCAAGTTTGCAATCTCCATCTTCTAAAGATGTTTTTAAATCTTAAGACTTATTATTTTGCTCTAAATAGCTTCTATTGTTTACTTAAGCAAGCTTGGGGCATTCTGAATTTTAATGGATTCTGAAAAAATATTCATGTGATTTTTTTCTCTCTAATTGCTGTCTTACCTGATGAATGTGTATTTTCAACTGTGGCCAACAGTTGCCAGCTGCCTTTATTGTTACACCGTATTTCATCAAATTCCAAACAGGCACAAAAAAGGAAAAGGTACAAAAAAGAAGAGGTACAGCTCCAAGGTTGGATCACTTAACACTAGGATGAGAAGAACTTTCTAGAAAAGGAAAAGAGAATCTAGGATACCGGCTCCAAGCCTTTGTTTGCTCAGTAGGAATTTCTCAAAATCTTTTCTGGAGCCACTTACTTAGAATTCTTTCTTGGCTTCCAAGAAAAATCTCAGTCAGGCGTCTGTGTCTCCATGAATGTCCCAGTTTAGGACACTGAACAAGTCTATCAGCTGTACCCGTGTGCAAAGCCATTCGCAGTAAGCAATGGTGACTTGTGTCCTTTCTGACCCTCTCCCTGCCATCTCCTTCATCCCTGCCCACTTCTGCCCTGTTGTGACTCCAGTTTTGTTAAATCTGGCTTGTTAGACACTAGGTGGATTCAGAACTATGGGGAAACTATGTAGTACATGTTGACTGAAGCAAGAGCTAAAACCTGTTTTTTCCCCAAGATTGTGGGACTGAGAGAGACACCATGAGACTTGCATTGGGAAAACAGGATTACTGTATGTGAAGCAAACCTCAAGTATTGAGTTGTTCCTGAAACATTCTGATTATCATTAGTAACTTGAGACTTGCATCATCTAAAATTATATTTAAGACTCTCCCCTCATGCAGGAAATTCTATGACATCTCCCTAAAATCCTATAAGAAAATTTCAAATAGCCTTACTAGCTTTTTCTAGAATATTTATCAAAGAAAAGCACCATCTTTTTCTCATAGGAAGCTCTCACCAGGGCTTTTAAAACTTCAACTCTAATTTAATTATTCCCTGGAGCCTCTCACATGGCTACCAGGCCAGCAGGGGAGGGCAGTTGGGGGCAATCAAGCTGGCTGGCAAAAGCAGTTAGGGGCAATCAGGAAGGCAGGCAGGCAAGCAGTTGGGAGCCAGCAGTCCTGGATTGTGAGAGGGATGTCCGACTGCCCGTTTAGGCCCAATGCCACCGGATCCGGCAACCAAGGGCATAGGAGAAGGTGGTGGCTGGGGTGTAGAAGGTGTCAGGGCAAAGGAAAGAGGGTTGGATTGGAAATGGAGTTTGAAGGTAGAATGGATCGGGCCTAAATGGGCAGTTGGACATCCCTCGAGGGGTCCCAGATTGGAGAGGGTGCAGGCTGGGCTGAGGGACACCCCCCTCCCCTGTGCACAAATTTCGTGCACCGGGCCTCTAGTTGTATAATAAAAGCCTAAGTGACCATTTGACCGTTTGACTGTTTGACTGTTCGACTGATCAATTGGTAGCTATGATGCACACTGACCATGAGGGAGCAGATGCTCTGACCAGTAGGTTAGCTTGCTGCTGGGTCTCGCCAATCGGGACTGGGCGAAACGGGCCCAATACATTCTGGAGCCCTCCCATGGTCCCTCCCCAACCCTGATCGTGCACCGGTGGGGTCCCTCGGCCTGGTCTGTGCCCTCTTGCAAACCGGGAGCCCTTGGGGGATGTCCACAGGCCAGGCTGAGGGACCCCACCAGTGCAAGAATCCGTGCACTGGGCCTTTAGTATTATAACTAGAGGTCCGGTGCATGAAATTTGCCTGTTTAAACGGGCAGTCGGACATCCCTCTCACAACCCAGGACTGCTGGCTCCCAACTGCTCGCCTGCCTGCCTTCCTGATTGCCCCTAACCACTTCTGCCAGCCAGCCTGATCACCCCCTAACCACTCCCTTGACAGCCTGATTGATGCCTATCTGCTCCGCTGCCAGCCTGATTGCCCCTAACTGCCCTCCCCTGCAGGCCTGGTCCCCCCCAACTGCCCTCCCCTGCAGGCCTGGTCCCCCCCAACTGCCCTCCCCTGCAGGCCTGGTCACCCCTAACTGCCCTCCCCTGCAGGCCTGGTCACCCCTAACTGCCCTCCCCTGCAGGCCTGGGTCCCCTCCAACTGCCCTCCCCTGCAGTCCTGGTCCCCACCAACTGTCTTCCTCTGCAGGCCTGGTCCCCCCCCAACGACTGCTCTCCCCTGCAGGCCTGGTTCCTCTCCAACTGCCCTTCCCTGCAGGCCCAGTCACCCCCAACTGCAGTCCCTTGCAGGCCTGGTCCCTCCCAACTGCCCTCCCTTGCTGGCCATCTTGTAGTGTCCATCTTATGTCCCCATAGGGGCAGGATCTTTGACTACATAGAGGCAGCCATCTTGTATGTTGGAGTGATGGTCAATTTGCATATTACTCTTTTATTAGGTAGGATAGAGGACTGGTGCATGGGTGGGGACCAGCTGGTTTGCCTTGAAGAGTGTCCTGGATCAGGGTGGGGGTTCCCTTGGGGCGTGGGGCGGCCTGGTCGAGGGGCCTGTGGTGGTTTGCAGGCTGGCCACGCCCCCTGGTGACCCAAGCAGAGGCCCTGGTATCTGGGATTTATTTATCCTATCTAATAAAAGAGTAATATGCAAATTGAGCACCACTCCATTACACCCACAAGCCACGCCCACCAGCCAATCAGGAGAGAGTATGCAAATTAACCCAACCAAGATGGCTTCAGCCACGGAGTGAGCAGGAGGTTTGGGTTTCCCCTGCAATGGAGGAAGTCAAGCTTTCCGTACACCCTGGCTGGCCCAGGCCTCCACTCAAGGCTACAAAGTTTCAACTATGGAAGATAAATAAATCCCAGATACCAGGGCCTCCACTTGGGTCACCGGGGGCGTGGCCAGCCTGCAAAGCACCACAGGCTTGCTCCGTGGCTGCAGTCATTTTTGTTGGGATTTATTTATCTTCTATAATTGAAACTTTGTAGACTTGAGTGGAGGCCTGGGCCAGCCAGGGTGTGCGGAAAGCTTGACTTCCTCCATTGCCGGGGAAACCCAAGCCTCCTGCTCACTCCATGGCCACAGCCATCTTGGTTGGGTTAATTTGCATACTCTCTCCTGATTAGATGGTGGGCGTGGCTTGTGGGTGTAGTGGAGTAATGCTCAATTTGCATGTTACTCTTTTATTAGATAGGATAACTATGTATGGTGTCAGGTGGGTACTAGATTTATTGGGTGATCACTTGATAAGTTATACAAATGTCTAATAATGTGGTTGTATACCTAAAAAAACATAATATTGTACATCAACTGTAATTTACAATTTTTAAATTAAGAAAAACAAAATAGGACCTTTGTAATAGCTTTATTAAGATGTATTTCATATACTCCATATTACCTCACTAAAGTATACAATTTTTAAAAAGTTTTTTCTCTTGTATTGTGTTCCAAGGACCAATGTGGCCGTACATCTCATCCTCCAATTCATTATTATGTGTTAGTAACCAAGCGAGTAATTTCACCTCCATCTGCCTGACTCCTAGGTTCTAATATCAGAAGGGCAAGAGAGCAGTCATTTGCCACCTACCCCGCTATAGCTCCAACAAGAAAGATGACTACACAACACTTACAGAAATGTTTCTTCTTCCTTGATTTTATAATGATTTACATTGTTCAAAACAACCCCCACTATAAAGAGCGGAAAGTTACATTTTAGAAAAATTATAATGAAGCCAATACCAACCAAAGCACAACAAATACAAGTATATGTTCATTCATTCAACACTAGTTTATGGATAGGCTACAATTAAATTATATCTGAGATTATAGGATGGAAAATAATATTGCATTCTCTCTCTGAGACCAATTTGATAAACATATTCAAACCACACACATATACACATTTTCAAATTTAATATATTTTCAGTAACTGTTGATACTTTTAAATTAAATTTTGATATAATTCTTATTTTAAACATTATAGAAATAAATGTAATATAAAATGTAATAAAATCAAGTACATTTGCCCATTTAAAGCATTGCAATTCATTATCCAACTGTGACTAGATTAATGTGCAAAAAGAAATACACTGGGCAGTTTGTAAATATTATAAACATGTATTTCGCTGCAAAAAAAAATGAGGAAAAATTTATTGACCAAGGAGCTAAAAAGTTAAGTAAAGAGAAAAAGAATGAAAAACAGAATAGGAATAAGTTGAGCAAGTATCTATATCCTTCGAAAGATAAAATAACTATGGGACAATTGTGTAAGTGAGCAAAGTGAAGTGGGGTCAAGAGCAATTACATAGAGCAATATAAAAACAAGTTGATGAAACTCATCTTTGCCTTATGATAAACTAGCATAACTACTGTGATAGTTTGAATAGAGTTAAAATTCCAAGTAGAAAGGCACTGCCTTGGTGATGTAAACATGAAGCCTGTGTTTATTCAGGAAGATACCTGACTCAACATTCTGTTGAGACACAATGTTCTGTCTGCCATGTACAAAGTTAAAGTCTTAGGAACAGTAACTATTTTAGCTTTCATGTATTTGTATACAGAGTGGCTAACCTATTGAATACACATTTGAGAAATGGAAAAACTTAAATAAATCATTAGAATTCTAATATTTTATGCAAGTGACACAAATGGACCAACAGTCTAAAATCAATCAATGTAAAATTGAGTCTCCCTATTTAACACAGATTTAAAGAGCAATGATTGAGGAACTGTCATGCCATGAATTGTGTTAGAAATATAAATACTGAAAAAAACACTTGAACATAAAATATTTTGAAACCAGAGAAATTTCATCTGTTAAAAATTTTCCTGGAATAAGTTTTCAGTTATTAGTAAAATATTTTATGTACAAGAAAATCTAACTAGTCCCCAGCAGGGTGGCCCAGTTGGTTAGAGCATCATCCCATAAACCAAAAGGCTGCAGCTTCCATTACTAGCAGGGCACATAACTAGGCTGCTGATTCGATCAATTGTTGGGAAGCAACTGATCCATGTTTCTCTCTCACATAGATGTTCTCTCTCTCTCTCTCTCTCTCTCTCTCTCTCTCTCTCTCTCTCTCTCTCTCTCTCAAAAACAATTACAACAAAAATAGTCTTTGGTGAGGATTAAAGAAAAAAAAATCTTCCTAGTGATATTTCTGTCCTAATTTTATCTTTTGTATTTTATAATATCATTAAATAAAACTGAAATTACTTCTGATGTATAGAATTAACATCCCAGAATTAAACTAGAATGAAAATACTAAAGGTAAAAATTATCAAAACAGACACGCAGTCATCTATTCCACTAAATGGAAACAAGTGGGCGAAGCTAACCTTCATGTTATGGTGAGGGAAGCAACCCATCTAAATATTCTGAAAGGGGGGAAAACTGAAAGCACTGATTAGTGATATTTTATTATAATTATTGTGCTTCAAGTTGGAAAAACAAGGTAGGAACAGTTCAAAATGTTAAAACCTTGCCAATAAAGGGGATTGAAAAACAAATTCAATATTAAGGCGTTTTTAACATTTTACTCTCCAGAATCACAGCTTAAGAATCTGTAGAAATGTGTTGTTCTGTAATGGCCTATCCCAGAACCCACCCCATTCTTTCATTTTAGATAGCATGTTCGCACCTCTCATAGTATTACTTTATGTTCTCCTCGTGGCGATAATTAAATTCCCAGCAGCTCTAGAAGGCACCTTCTGTCTGTAAGTCTCAGGCTCTGTAAACAACAGCTGTATAACAAGCCTTTCCAGCCCTTCTGCAGGGATTTGTGACGATCTCTGTATCTGGATAGAGTGGCACTTTTTTACTCTCTATTAAGTCTAGCATAATTTGGAGAACCAATATCCTACATGGAAATTATTCATACCTTGGAACCAATATTAAGTTTAAACATTTTTTTCAAATTATTTAGAAATACTAAAAACAGAAACACTTTCTTTCCAAAAGATTAAAGGAACAAATTTTTACAAATATCTTACACTCTTTCATCTTCATCTTCTGAAATGAGACATTATCTGATTTTCCTGGTGAGAACTAACAAGAACATTTTAGGTTTGCCTCACGCTTACCAATTTACAGAAGTATTTGCCATTCATTTTCTTTTTGTACCCAGTAGTCCAGTTTCACAACTTTGAAGCACTTAGATCATATTTGCCCAAAAGGTGGTCTAAAAATCCTCAGCTTTGCTCTTTTCTATGATGTGCTCCGATGAAGCCAAATGGAAAAATAAGGTTAAAGCCTCATTTAGCCCAGGCCTATCCTGTTTTTCTCTGCATTAAGACCGTAAAAGCACCATCAAAACCATAAGCCAACATACACTGATTGAAATGGGTATTTTAGTGAGTGACAGCATCATGGTGAAGTGAGACCTCCTTTGTATGTCCCCTGAAATCTACAACTAGTCGGACATCCAGAACCCAACAAAGGTTCCTTTGCGCCACACACTAAAAGGCCCACGGGCCAGTACTTCCGAAGGTGGGCCTATTGGAATGTGTAGGCGAGGCAGCATGAGAGGGGGGTAGAGGGGACAACAGGGACAGACCCATCACTGCAGCAAGGCTGAAACTACAGGCCCAGCAAACACAGAAGCAGGGGTTGAGACAGGGTGCAGCTCCCACACCACAAACCAGTGCAGGGCCACTGCCAGCAGCATTCCTCTCTCCCACCCCCCAATCCAGATCCCTCCCCAGTTGCAGCTGTGCTCACACCATCACAGACCACCACCAGCAGCAGCAAAACAAAGTGTCCAGCCTCCAGGCCACAGTACCTTGCTGCCAGTGGCCATGGGAATGAGGTAGCAGTTCAGTGGGCTCACACACTGGCTCCCCTCAACTGGCCACATCCCCTGCCAGGGGGGTGGTGCCCTGAGACCCAGGCAACCCGGATCCAGCACCAGAACCCACTACCCTGGTCACCCCACGTCCACTCCCATGTCCAAGGCAAAGTCTCCTACACCTCTACTCACAAGCATCCCCAAGCTTCAGTAGTACAGGTAAGAGAAAACAAAAACTGCGCTATACTACCATCTACTGGATAACAAAAGAAAGACCTCAAATTATCACCCTGCTGAATTGTGGAAAGGAAAATGTTCCTAAATAAGAAAAGTGTTCACCAGTTCAAATGTGCCAGCAGAGGAACAACCCATCAAGCAGCATGGACCACCAAGGTAACAATTACACAGGAAGACAATGACAATTCTCCAGAAAGGAATTCAAAATAACGGATGATTGTGATATGAAGGAGAGAGAAATCAAAACAGCAGTCATGAAGAAACTCAACGAGATACAAGAATGCAGTTCAATGATCTCAGGAATAAAATTAATGAACAAAAGAAGTACTTTACCAAAGAGATGAAAACTTGAAAAATAACCAAACTAATTATGGAACTAAAAAGCTCCATGAATGAGATAATGAATGGATATATTAATAACTGATACACAATGAAAACTAGTTGCTATGTCAAGATGGCCTGACACTGCCATCTTAGTTGTCAGTCATTCAAGGGCTGGCAAGACAGAGACATAAGTGAACTTCATTTTAAAATGCAAATATATAAAATAAAAATTCAAATATTTCCTTCATTACACTATTTAGAAAATGTACAACTGCTCAGCGAGACATTTTATAAAAACTGAAATAAAAATGCTGTAAGTAAAGTAGCAATTAAGAATGTTCTCTATGTAAGAAGATGACAAAAATTTTCACTTAAAAACAAATTAATCAGTTTAGTATTACAAGTTTATTTAATTCATAAGAACAGATTCTCAGAGTAGGAATCACCAAGTTTTCTATTGTATGCAGAACTGGCCTCGTATTAGTAGTGCTCAGTCATCTGTTTTGCTGTTTCTACAAGAAGGAGAACTTCGGTGCTGACCTCTGCAAGCTGCTTCTGAGCCCTGTGAAGATTGTAAACAACAGATGCTTAGCATTTATTTTTCCCTAAGTGACGTGCATTTTTTTAAGCAGCCACAATAATAAATGGAATTTCCCATTAAATAGCATTTTAACAATGAAAATGTGTCAGAACAGACCTACTCTACTCAGGTATAGGCTCTAAAAAGTACTTATGTTTCCAGGCAGTGGGGAGAGGGGGTCCCAGCTAAGTAACCCAAAGTAGGAGGCTATCAGTGATGCAGACGGCTTATCAGGTAATACTTGCTGCCTCTGGAAGGGCTGTACTTACAAGACCCTTGAAGATATCCTTGGACATATTTGGTAGCCACTTTAAGGATTAAATAAAATCCCTCAAAGACATTGTCAAGCATTTGCCTTCACCACCTTGTGCAATAAACTCATTACCTTGGAAGTATTAATCCTTTGACACCAAGCATAATTTAGAGCAACAGCCTCTAAGGGAGAACAAGAAGGCCTGGCTGGTGATCAAATGACCAAAAACAGCTCCAGAGGCCATTGCTTATAACATTGTTACCAAGGCGTTGGAGGTGGGATCTGCCCTTTCCCTCTTTCCCACACCATCCTCCTGCAGATCACATTATTTTTAGCCACTTTGTCAATTATACTGCCCCTGACCCCTATGTTAATCTTTGCCTATTTAACATGTATGGCTCTATGTAGAATAGAAAAACTATAAAGCGTAGTTTGTCTAAAGGCGCCCTCTAATGATAATAAAGGTCACAATCAAGAAAGTAAATTTACCAAGTACCAAATTGTGTTGGAGTAACATAACTCTTTGTGTTTAAGTTGTTATTTTTTCTTTTTTTTAATTTCTTTATTAATTAAGGTATTACATGTGTCCTTATTCCCCCATTACCCTCCCAACGCCCCCCCCCCATTCATGCCCTTACCCCCCTGTTGTCTGTGTCCATTGGTTAGGCTTATATGCATGCATACAAGTCCTTTGGTTGATCTCTCCCCCTTACCCTCACCGTCCCCTACCTTCCCTGAGGTTTGACGTTCTGATTGATGTTTCTCTGTCTCTGGATCTGTTTTTGTTCATCAGTTTATGTTGTTCATTATTTTCCATAAATGAGTGAGATCATGTGATATTTTTCTCTGCCTGGCTTATTTCACTTAGTATAATGCTCTCCAGCTCCATCCTTGCTGCAAATGGTAAGAACTACTTCTTTTTTACAGCAGTGTAGTATTCCATTGTGTAGATGTACCACAGTTTTTTAAGCCACTCATCTGCTGATGGGCACTTGGGCTGTTTCCAAATCTTAGCTATGGTGAATTGTACTGCTATGAACATAGGGGTGCATATATGCTTTCTGATTCGTGTATCTAGTTTCCTGGGATATATTCCTAGAAGTGGGATCACTGGGTCAAATGTTGGTTCCATTTTTAGTTTTTTGAGGAAACTCCATACTGTTCTCCACAGTGGCTGCACAAGTCTTCATTCCCACCAGCAATGCACGAGGGTTCCTTTTTCTCAGCATCCTCACCAGCACTTGTCATTTGTTGATTGGTTAATTATAGCCATTAGACAGGTGTGAGATGGTACTCATTGTTGTTTTGATTTGCGGCACTCAGATGATTAGGGACTTTGAGCATGTTTTCATATGTCTCTTGGCTTTCTGAATGTCCTCTTTCAAAAAGTGTTTATTTAGGTCCTTTGCCCATTTTTTGGTTGGATTGTTTATCTTCCTTTTGTTAAGTTGTATGAGTTCCCTGTAAATGTTGGAGATTAAACCCTTATTGGAGACAACATTGGCAAATATGTGCTCTCATGCAGTGGGCTTTCTTATTGTTTTGCTGATGGTTTCTTTTGCTGTGCAGAAGCTTTTTATTTTGATATAGTACCATTTGATTATTTTCCTCCTTAGTTTCAATTGCCCTAGGAGCAGTATCAGTGAAGAAATTGCTTCGACATATTTCTGAGATTTTTCTACCTGTGGGTTCCTCTAGTATTTTTATGGTTTCCTGTCTTATGTTTAAGTCCTTGATCCATTTTGAGGTTATTTTTGTGTATGGTATAAGTTGGTGGTCTAGTTTCATTTTTTTTGCATGTATCTGTCCAATTTTCCCAACACCATTTATTGAAGAGACTGTCTTGACTCCATTGTATGCTCTTGCCTCCTTTGTCAAATATTAATTGAGCATAGTGGTTTGGGTTGATTTCTGGGTTCTCTATTCTATTCCATTGATATATATGTCTGTTCTTGTGCCAGTACCAGGCAGTTTTGAGAACAGTGGCTTTGTAATACAGCTTGATATCTGGTATTGAGATCCCACCTACTTTGTTCTTCTTTCTCAGGATTGCTGCAGCTATTTGGGGTCTTTTTTTATTCCAGATGAATTTTTGGAAAGTTTGTTCTAGATCTGTGAAATATGCCGTTGGTATTTTAATGAGAAGTGCATTGAATTTATAGGTTGCTTTGGGTAGTATGGACATTTTGATGATGTTGATTCTACTAATCCATGAACACGGTATGTTCTTCCAACTGTTTATGTCTTCCTCTATCTCTTTTTTTCAATGTCCTATAGTTTTCTGAGTATAGGTCTTTTACCTCCTTAGTTAAGTTTATTCCTAGGTATCTTAATTTTTTTTGGTGGATCATAAATGGGATTGCTTTTTTAGTCTCTTTCTGTAAGTTCATTATAGGTGTATAGAAATGCCATAGATTTCTTGGCATTCATTTTGTATCCTGCTACATTGCCAAATTCATTTATTAAGTCTAATAATTTTTTGATGGAGTCTTTTGGGTTTTCTATGTACAGTATCATGTCATCTGCAAATGAGGACAGTTTTACTTCTTTTCCAATTTGGATGCCTTTTATTTCTTCTTCTTGTCTGATCACAATGGCTAGTACTTTCAGAACTATGTTGAACAGGAATGGTGAGAGTGGGCATCCCTGTCTCATTCCTGTTCTCAGGGGAAATGGTTTTAGTTTTTGCCCATTGAGTATGATGTTGTCTGTGGTGTGTCATCTATGCCTTTTATTATGTTGAGGTATGATCCTTCTATTCCCACCTTGCTGAGAGTTTTTATCAAGAAAGGGTGTTGGATTTTGTCAAATGCTTTTTCTGCATCAATTGATATGACTGTGATTTTTATCTCTCAATTTGTCTGTGATGTATCACATTTATTGATTTGTGAATATTGTGCCATCCTTGCATTCTTGGGATAAATCCTACTTGTTCATGGTGCATGATCTTTCTGATGTACTGCTGGATCCGATTTGCTAGAATTTTGTTGAGGATTTTGGCATCTATGTTCATGATGGATATTGGCCTGTAGTTCTCTTTTGTTGTGTTGTCTTTATCTGGATTTGGTATTAGGGTGATGCTGGCTTCATAGAATGAGCTTGGAAGTGTTCTTTCCTCTTGAAATTTTTGAATAGTCTGAGGAGGATAGGTTTTAGTTCTTCTTTGAATGTTTGGTAAAACTCCCCTGTGAAGCCGTCTGGCCCCAGGCTTTTCTTTGCTGGGAGCTTTTAGATGACTGCTTCAATTTCTTCCATAGTTATGAGCCTATTGAGATTTTTATATTCTTCCTGATTGAGTTTTGGAAGGTTGTATTTTTCTAGGAATGTGTCCATTTCCTCCAGGTTGTCTAGTTTGTTGGAATAGAGTTGTTCATAGTATTTTTTAACAATCCTTTGTATTTCTGTGGGGTCTGTTGTTATTTTGCCTCTTTCATTTCCGATTTTATTTGGGTCCTCTCTCTTTGCTTCTTGGTGAGCCTGGTAGAGGTTCGTCATACTTGTTTATCCTATCAATGAACCAGCTCTTGGTTTCACTGATGGTTTGTATTGTTGTTTTGTTTTTTTTTTTGGTCTCTATGTCATTCATTTCTGCTCTGATCTTTATTATTTCCTTACTTCTGCTCACTGTGGGCTTTTCTTGTTGCTCTCTTTCTAATTCTTTAAGTTGTAGAGTTAGATGATTTATTACCATTTTTTCTTGTTTTTTTGAGGTAGGCCAGTAGAGCTATAAACTTCCCTCTCAGGACTGCTTTCATTGTGTCCCATAGATTTTGGATTGTTGTGTTTTTATTGTTATTAATTTCCAGAAGGTTTTTAATTCTTTTTTGATCTCATTGGTAACCCAATCATTGTTTAATTGCATACTATTCAGCTTCCAAGAATTTGAATTTTTTGGAATGTTTTTATTGTAGTTTATATCTAATATTAGCCATTGTGGTCTGAGAAAATGCTTAATATGATTTCAATCTTTTTGAATTTGGGGAGACTTTGCTTGTGACCCAATATGTGGTCTATTTTTGAAAATGTCGCATGTGCACTTGAGAAGAACGTATATTCCATGGCTTTGGGGTGAAATGCTCTGAAGATGTCAATTAGGTCCATCTGATCTAATGAGTCATTTAGAATTGCTGTTTCTTTGCTGATTTTTTTTGTCTAGAGAATTTATCCAGCAATGACAGTGGTGTATTAAAGTCCCCTACTATGATTGTATTGTTGTCGATCTCTCCCTTGATATCTTTCAGGAGTTTTTTTTTGTGCTTTTTTTTTATGTATTTGGGTGCTCCTGCATTGGGTGCATATATGTTTACCAGGGTTATATCCTCTTGTTGTATCGATCCCTTTATTATTATGAAGTGGCCTTCCTTCTCTCTTCTTATGGCCTTTACTTGAGGTCTATTTTGTCAAATATAAGTACTGCTACCCCAGCTTTTTTTTTTTTTCATTTCCATTTGCCAGAAAGATGTTTTTCTCTCCCTTCACTTTCAGTTTGTGTGAGTGCCTTTTTCATGAGGTGGCTCTCTTGTAAACAGCATATATATGGGTCTTTTTTTTTTTTATCCATTCAGCCACTTGATGTCTTTTGATTGGAGCATTTAGTCCATTTACATTTAAAGTTATTATTCAAAGGTACTTGTTTGTAGCCATTTTTATGTTTTGTGCCTGAGTTCCTTCTTACCTATTTAATTCTTTTTTTTTACACCAGTCCCTTTAGCATTTCTTACATCGCTGGCTTGGTAGTGATAAACTCTCTTAGCCTTTTTTTGTCTGTGAAGCTCCTTATTTTCCCTTCAATTTTGAATGATAACCTTGCTGGATAGAGTATTCTTGGATTCAGTACCTTGGTTTGCATCACTTTGTAAATTTCCTTCCATTCTTTTCTGGCCTGATGTGTTTCTGTTGAGAAATCATTTGATAATCTAATGGGAGATCCCTTGTATGTAACTTTCTTTCTCTCTCTTGCAGCCTTAATTATGATGTGTCTTGGTGTGGGTCTTTTCGGGTTCATCCTGTTTGGGACTCTTTGTGCTTGGGTGACTTTTTTTTTTTCACCACATCAGGGAAGTTTTCTGACATTATTTCTTCAAATAGGTCTTCTAACCCTTGTTTCTCTTCCTGTAGTTCTGTCACCCCCATTATTCGTATGTTGCTTCGTTTCATGTTGTCCCATAGCTCTCTTAGGCTCTCCTCCTGTTTTTTTAATTTTTTTCTCCAATTGCAATTCAGTTTGGCTGTGTTTTGCTTCCTTGTCTTCTAATTCACTAATTCAGTCCTCTGCTTCTCCTAGTCTACTGTTGAAACTTTCCATGGTGTTTTTTATTGCAGCTATATCACTCTTCATTTCTTCTTGATTCTTACAGAAGTTGTTGATTTTTTCATCCATTTCTTCTTGATTCTTACATAAGGAGTTGATTTTTTTCTTCCATCTGTTTTATGAACTCTGACACTTATTCTGAATTATTTTTCTGACATATTGCGTGCCTCTGTTTCACTTAGCTTCTTTTCTGGCAATTCCTCCTTTTCTTTCCTTTGGGGGTTTCTTTGTCTACCCATTTTTGGTCTCACCAACTGATCTAGATGTCGAGTCATGCAGGGGCTGCTCCTTGGGTGGTAGTGGCTCCTCAGGCTGCGGTTGCTCCTTGGGTGGTCACAGTAGCAGCTGCTTCTCAGTTGGCAGCGGCTCCTCTGGTGGGTGCTGTTCACAGCAGTGGTGTCTCCTCTGGCTGGTGGGGGAGGCTGCTCACACAGCTGCTGTTCCTTGGATTGGGGTGGGCTGATTATGAGGCTGCTGCTCCTCAGATGGGGATGGGTTGTGTGTGGCCGCTGCTCCTTGGATGAGGGCCGACTGCTCATGTGGCTCCTGCTCCTCGGACAGGGGAGGACTGCTCCCGTGGATGCTGCTCTTTAGATGGGGGCTGGCTGCATGCTGCTGCTGTTCCTCAGATGGGATGGGCTGCTTGTGATGCCGATGCTCCTTGGACAGAGGCAGGTTGCTTGCAGGGCTGCTGCTCTTCATACGGGTGCGGGTTGCTTGTGCAGCTGCTTCTCCTTGGACGGGGGGCAGTTTGCTTGCGTGGCTGCTGCTCCCTGGGTGGGAGTGAGCTGCACGTGCTGTTGCTGCTCCTCGGACAGGCGTGGGTCGCTCACTTGGCTCCTTCTCGTCAGACAGGTGCAGGCTTCATGTGGGTGCTGCTCCTCAGACCAGTGTGGACTGGACAGGGCTGCTGCTCCCCACACTTGGGCAGTCTGCTTGTGTGGCTGCTGCTCTTCGGAAGGGAGCTGGCTGCTCACACAGCTGCTGCTCCTTGGAAGGGGGCTGGTTGCTCGTGCGGCTGCTGCTTCTTGGATGGGGCAGGTTGCTTGCACAGCTGCTGCTCTTCAGACAGGTGCAGGGTGAGGGCTGCGTGCAGCTGCCGCTCCTCAGTTGTGGGTGGGCTGCTCGTGTAGCTGCTGCTCCTCGCATGGGGTGAGCTGCTTCTCAGACAGGAGAGCAGGCTGCTCACACAGCTGCTGCTCCTTGGACAGGGGAGGCCACGTGAAGCTGCTGCTCTTAGGCCTGGGGCGGGTTGCTCATGGGGCTGTTGCTCCTTGGACAGGAGCGGGCTGCTCACATGTCTGCTGTTCATGTGGTTTCAGTGCCCTGGGCTGAAGCATTGGGCTGGTCAGAGAGGAGTGTGCGTCAGAACTCACAGGAGCCTGTGCCCAGGATGGCTGGAGTCTCATTGACCGTGGGATCACAGCCTAGTTAGCAGGTCCCTGGCAGGGGTGGCTGTAGAGTCCCAGGTGTTATCTGAGGGCACTCTGGATGGAGTTGAGGCTGGGCACCCAGTTACCGCATCTCTCCCCTTCAAAAAGGCTAGGCCTCTGAGAATGAGCCAGCCTCCCGGTACTGTTTGCAATGGCAGCAGAAGCTGCCTAGTTAGGCGAGACCAATTAGCCTGCCCCTGATGGTCCTGTGGGATCTAACTGTGCCTCCCTCATTCACACACACACACACACACACACACACACACACACACCCCACCTGACCACACTCTCCTCTTTTGCTCCCTCACTGACTCACTCATGCTCTCTCCCTCTCTGCCTCATTCTTCCTGCCTCTATGGTTGGGTCTGGGGTGTTACTGACCCATTCATGGATGGAGTTTCCTCTCCAGGTGTTTGGTTATGTGGCTTGCTCTCTAGCACCTTGGTCAGACAGGATAAAATTCACCTCAACAAAACACAATACATAGGGAACAAAGCACAAATGTACTCATGACACCAATAACCCCAATATAAGTGACCACTTGAGAAAAGAGAATTAGGGGAGAGAAAAGAGAGCACAAATGATATGGAAGAGAGAGAAAAAGATAAGAGATAAAAGAAAAAGGAGAATATATATATATGGGGGTAAGACACCACAGAACCAATAGATAAACCAAAAAAAATACAAACACCCAGCAAAGAGGGTTGGGGCAGAATCTGTAGAGGCTGAGTTTATATACTGAAAATAAGATTAAGAATTGGATGAATATGGAGAAGACCTCAATTCAGTATTGAGGAAGTAGAAAGGGAATGAGTGGATAAGAAGAAAGAGAATGATAAGAAAATAATAATAATAAATTTACAAAAAAATTGATTTCAAAAATGGTATAAAAATTTAAAATAGCAAATAAAAATAAAATAAAATATAGTGATGGAAAATAATGCAAAAAGAAATAGAAAAATAAATCAACAAACAAAAACGGGGAAAAAAGAAGAAAAGAAGAAGAAATAAAAAGAAAAAAAAAGGATAATAAAATAATAAAAAAAATAAAAGTGAAAAAAGTGAAGTGGCATTCCTTTGGCTGGCTTATGATCCCAGTTGTCTGTATTGTACTGTTTCTCAGTTTCCTGTTGCTGGGGCTGTAGATTTCTCTTTAGGCCAGACCCTGTGGACTCTCAGGGACTATTCAGATTCCTTTGTGTCATTCAGGGTGGAATCTGGGTATAGCTGTATTGGTTGCCTGGAGTCTGGAGGGAGGGGCTATCTCTCAGGAGAAAATGGCGGCCCAGGACCAGGCTCAGGTATGACTCAGCACCAGACTCGCTACCACCTCTCCTGGACTGCCTACTCTTCCCAGACTCCCCAAGTCCACACCTTCTCCTGCACCTCAGCCATGGGTAAGTGTCTGTATCTGAAAGGTCCTATGAACTAGGTTCAGTGAAAAAAGGCACAGGCCCCAGAGTGGGAAGGACGGCGTCTCTGCAAGCTCCTCTCTTGCCGGCACTGCGTGGTCCAGCCAGCCCTTCAGGGCTACCTGAGCTCAGATCCAAAATCCAAGTCCAAAATCCCCGGCCTCCCACAGTCCCTTGGACCCTTTTTCTACAGTCGGACGCTTTGCCTGTCCCCAGCGACGTGGCTTGGTGCCTTGCGGTTTCCCCCTGGCCCTCTGGGCACAGAGGTCTGGCAGACTCTCCTGCCTAGATCCTTGATTTTACCTTCTCCAGGGGACCTCTGCCCTTCCCGGCTGCAAACTGTCTCACCAGCTGAGTTTCCTTCGCCAAATCAGGCTGAATTCTATTCGTTTCAGCTGCTCACTCTATTTGCTCCGGGACAAGGCTCAGGAAACGTCCGTCTATTCCACCGCCATTTTGTCTCTCCTCCTTAAGTTGTTATCTTAAATGTTTCAATTTGGGGAATTCTGACAAGTGATTTTATAATAATATAGATAAATTTTATAGCTTCAAGAATTCAGCTTAAAGACTAGTAGATCAGGTTAACTACATGAAGATATTAAGGGGAAAAAAACTAAAGGCACCTAAAACCAAAAAAGGAGGAGAGATGAAACTGTCCTGGAAGAACATTTGAAAGGTAAGTTTATTTACTAACATCATTTGCCAAAGTTATAATATTTAGTTAGCTTTCACGCCCTACTAATCTCATAAACCTGGCACAATAGTAATTATGTTTAAAGTTTAGAGGCTAATTAATGAGTTAAATTTATTTTCTTTGATTCTGCATTTGACTTATAAAGTTCATTTCTTTCCCAATAATTTTCTGGGTTCCCATTCTTCTTGGTAAAGTTGCACATATTTTTCAGATTCTCTTTTTGCTGTCATCTTGAGGAGTTTGGAAAAAGAGGAGTTCTGACTTCCAAAGGACTTCTTATTGAAGCATTATGCATACATATTAACTTCCCTGAGGTTTCTTGAGATGCTCTTTGTGTCTAAAGCAAATAAAAAGGATACATTTTAAAGTAAGTATAACCTGAACAGTTATAATTGTTCTCTTTAGTTTTGAGTCAACGACTCAGAGATCAGCATTAAGTGTGAAAAAAAGCTGACATTTAAAATATTTATCATAAATGTCCACTGAATTAAATCTGAGTTATAGAATTAATCATTCTTCTATTAGTACTCATGTAATCTGATAATTCAAAGAATAATAGAATCAGTTTAAACATTTTAGAATAGAATGATATAACTTAATTCAAGAGTATGGAACAATTTTTAAATCACATTTTCCCCTTTCCTGTCAAACAGTCTTGTTTAACATAAACTGGTCTTAAAAATAAAATGATAATTTATTAAGAATCATTTGGAAAGATCAATTCAGTGATAATAATGATGGAAACTGAAATACTAAAAAGGAAAAACAAATGCCACCTTCCTTCCAGAAATCTATAAAATAAATTGCTATTAAAGGAAGTAGAGGAAAGGCAAAAACACTGTATTTATCCAAAATGTAATTTGCAGTGAAGTGAATTAAAGCACATTAAATCAATAAATTAACCTGTAAAAATAGATCAAGTTGTGTCACTTTGTCTGCCAAACCCTTTGTAGTTTCTTCAATCTTCAGTTTGAACTTTTCTCCCACACAGCCTTCTGCCATATGCATTTTCATATCTGTTCTGAGGTTTACTGCTCTTCGTTTCCACTTCTCTGTTTTAGCCTTTAGTTCTTCACGTCTCTTTAGAAGTGCTTCCACTGATAACTCCTGTGGAGGTGTCTTTTCTTCATCCAGACGTACACATTTTGAAGATGCTGGTCGCAGTTTTGCTATAAGCTCATCATTCTGCATGAATAAAAGAATATAGTTTGGTTATGAAGGTGTGGACACCAGTATGAAATCTTGAAATGAATTAAGTTGCAATAAAATGTTATCTGTACAGTGGTAGAGTCTTCGAAAGTGGAACCTTGAATTACTCAGAATCAAGACCAAAGTTAAAACGACCAGGAGTCACAAAAATATACGTACTGTTGTCGTTTTTGCCACACAACATCTGCACTTGACTTTATACTCCTTTTCCTATGACTGTTTCATGTCTTTCCTCCACAAAATGACTACATGTTGCCCCTTAGTGGAAAGTCTCTTACCTCTTCCCCCATCTTAAGTCTTCATAATCTTTAAAAAAGTTTTAGGGATATCAGATTGTGGTATTCAGAACTGTCTCCAAATGCTTCCCAAGATAAGACTTTCAAAATGAGACTAATTAATTAATCTTATGAATTTGGATTCTAATACCATAGGTCTTTTACTGAACCAGAAACATTTTATGCTAATTTGAATTGCATTCCAAGAAGAAATGATTCCCTGGATTACAGAGAAATTAAAACTCTTACTGTCAAAGTTTAGCAACATAAGCCCTACATTTTTTAGAACCAAAAAAGTGGGGGTGGGAGGCTTAATTCAATAATGCTATCTTGAAATTCTTTGTTACTTCCCACAAAATAATGGAACATACTAAACAAAACATCATCATCAACAATAACAAGCTTGCTGGAATGTCAGTGATAATAGTGACTGCTGTGTGACTGCTATGTTGGTGCCATCTGACTCTCTCCCTAGGGAAGCTCACCCTGAGAACCCGCCACCGTGTTGTGAAGAAGGAAGCAGCCCAGGCCACATGGTCAGTCCTCATACAGGTGTCCAGCTGAGCTGCCCCAGCGAGCGTCCCAGTCAAAAGCCCGCTGCACCTGACAAACCCGTGAACAAATAAGAGTTTAGAAGATTCAGATCATCCCAGCAGGATGGAGAGAAGAGCAGGACAGGGCCCTACTGCAGTTCTCCAAGGACAAGCCCTAGCACACACAGTAGCGGTGGGGGAGGCAGGGTGCAGTGCCCACACCACTGCCCAGCAGCATTCCCTCCCCCTCCCCAAATCCAGGTCCCTCCCCAGTTACAGCTGTGCTCACACCACCACAGACCAGCAGCAGCAGCAGAGCCAAGTCTCCAGCCTCCAGGCCAGAGCACACACTGCTGCCAGTGGCCAAAGGGAATGAGGTAGCAGCTCAGTGGGCTCACAAACTGGCTCCCCTCAACTGGCCACACCCACACCTACCACCATGGGAAGCCCTGAGGCTGAGGCGACCGGGATACAGCACTGGCACCCACTATGCTGGTTACCCAGGCTGCCACTCCCATGTCCAAGGGTAAGCCTCACACACCTTGACTCGCTGAACACACTCCCCAAGCTTCAGTAGTACAGGTAAGAGAAAAGAAAAACTGCGCTATACCACCATCTACTGGAACACAAAAGAAAGACCTGAAATTATCAACCTGCTGAACTGTGAAAATCACCACATTCCTAAGGAAGAAAAGTGTTCACCAACTCAAATGTGCCAGCAGAGGAATAACGCATCAAGCAGCCTGGACCACCATAGTAACACTAACACAGAAAGAAAATGACAATTCTCCAGAAGAAAACTCAAAATAATGGACGATTGTGATTTAAATGAACAGAGAAATCAAAATAGCCAAATAGTCATGAAGAAACTCAGCGAGATACAAGAAAACTCAAAAGTCAGTTCAATGAGCTCAGGAATAAAATTAATGAACAGAAGTAGTACTTTACCAAACAGATGAGAAGTATAAAAAAAGAACCAAACAGGAATTCTATTGCTGAAGAACTCAATAATAAGATGAAGAAGGAATATTTTAATAGCACTGCTACACAATGAAAGCTAGTTGCTGTTTTAAGACTCCCTATCATTGCCATCTTAGTCATCAGTCATTCAAGTGCGGTCAAGATAAACAGACATATGTAAGCTTCATTTAAAAATTCAAATATTAATAAGTAAATTTAAAAATACAATCCAAATATTTGCTAAATTTATCTATTTTATGAAATATATAGCTGCTCAGCAAGACATTTTATAACAATTGAAATAAAAATGCTGAAGTAAATAACAATTAACACTGTTCTCTGACCTAAGAAGGTGACAAATATTTTCACTTACAGACAGAGAGTAATCCTTTTATTGCTACAAGTTTATTTCATTCATAAAAAGGATTTATCTCCATTTCATTTAAGTAGCAACCATCCATGTATGGGTAAGTATTTAGATGTCAATCATTCACTTGTGCTTAGGGGTGGAAAAGTTGGGGTTCAGCAAAACTTAAAAATTGTTAGGAACCATCACCAATTTAAAATCCATTAGGAAGTAAGCCAAAGCATCTCCAAGTATACCACTGGCTATTAGACAATCCTATATAATATAGGCTAATATGCAAATCGACTGAACGGTGGAACTATTGAGAAGACCAAAGAAAAACCAAGGGACGCTTTAAAGAAAAGGAGGGACACTGTTTAATACGCCGGCTGACTCAGGGAGCAGCGAGCCAGGTGGTGAGGAGTAGCGAGCAGGCAGGTGGTAAGGAGGGAGTGTTCCCAGACTGCAGGAGGCATGTCCCACTGCCAGCATAGGCCCGCTCCCCACCATCAGTCGGACACCCCCCAAGGGCTCCCGGACTGCAAGAGGACACATGCTGGGCTGAGGGACCCTGGACCCCGCCCTCCCACTCCCGTGAGTACATGAATTTCGTGCATCGGGGCCTCTAGTAATACATAATTTCTAAAATCAAACTGAAATGCAGCTTTTTAAGAAGTTTAAATTGTGTCACTTTAGTCATATTTATTGAATAAAGTTATTGATAGATATCTCTTGAAAATGAGAGAGCCAGAGATTTAAAAGTGATTATGAAATTTCTGTCTCCTTTCTATATTAGCACAATAATTAAGATTTTTATTTAAGCAACTTTATTTAAGCAATTTTATTTAAGTTAATTAAGCACCTCAGAATTTCCCCCAATTAAACACAAGAATTATATCAGAAATTTGAAACCCAAGGGGAAAACAGATAATATAACTAACCTTGTGGTAAGTTAAAGTGTATGATCTTGAGATAGGACTGTCCAAGTTTTCTCTTGGAGTAGAATTTCTCCTGGGCACAACACTATTATTACGATTTGCAACACAAGGTGCTTCTAGGACTGGCCTCATCTTAGGAGCGCTGCGCAAAAGTCTGTTCTGCTGTTCCTCCAGGAGAAGTTCGGTGCTGACCTCAGCTAGCCTCTCCTTAGTCCTGTGAAAACTGTGAACAACAAACGCTTAGTATTTTATTTTTCCCTAAGTGACTTGCATTATTTTAAAGCAGCCAAGATAGTAAGAGGACTTTCCCATTAAACAGCATTTTAGCAATGAAAATGTGTCAGAGCAGACCTACTCTATTCAAGTATAGACTCTTAATTTTTCTTAAAAAGCACTTATGTTTCCAGGCAGTAGGAAGATGGGGTCCAAGCTAAGTAACCCAAAGTAGGAGGCTATCAGTGATGCAGACGGCTTATCAGGTAATACTTGCTGCCTCTGGAAGGGCTGTACTTACAAGACCCTTGAAGATGCCCTTGGACATATTTAGTAGCCACTTTAGAGATTTAAAAAAAAAAAAATCCCTCAAAGACATTGCCAAGCATTTGCCTTCACCACCTTGTACAATACACTCATTACCTTGGAGGATTAATCATTTGACACCAAGGCATAATTTAGAGCAACAGCCTCTAAGGGAGAACAAGATAACCTGGCTGGTGATCAAATGACTGAAAACAGCTCCAGAGGCCATTGCTTATAACATTGTTACCAAGGCGTTGGAGGTGGGAACTGCCCTTTCTGTCTTCCCCACACCCTCCTCCTGCAGATCACATTATCTTTAGCCACTTTGTCAATTATACTGCCCCTCACCCCTATGTTAATATTTCCCTATCCTAGCTAATAAAAGAGTAATATGCAAATTAACCATCTCTCCACTACACCCACAAGCCACGCCCACCAGCCACGCCCACCAGCCAATCAGGAGCGAATATGCAAATAAACCCAACCAAGATGGCTACTGCCACAGAGAGCAGGAGGGAGGCATGGGTTTCCCCCGCAATGGAGGAAGCCAAGCTTCTGCAGCCCTGGCCGGCCCAGGCCTCCGCTTAAGGCTACAAGGTTTCAATGATAGAAGACACATAAATCCCAATAGAAATGGCTGCTGCCATGGAGCAAGCAGAAGGCTTGGCTCTTCTCCAGGCTACAAAGTTTCAATTGTAGAAGATAAATAAATCCCAGATACCAGGGCCTCCGCTTGGGTTGCCAGGGGGTGTGGCCGGCCTGCAAACCACCACAGGCCCCTCGCCCAGGCCGCCCCACACCCCAAGGGAACCCCCACCCTGATCCGGGACACCCTTCAGGGCAAACCAGCTGGCCCCCACCTGTGCACCAGGCCTCTATCCTATCTAATAAGAGAGTAATATGCAGATTGACCATCACTCCAACACACAAGATGGCTGCCCCTATGTGGTCAAAGATCCTGCCCCCATGTGGACACAAGATGGCCACCACAAGATGGCCAGCAAGGGAGGGCAGTTAGTGGTGACCAAGCCAGCAGAGGAGGGAAGTTGGGGCGACCAGGCCTGCAGGGAAAGGCAGTTGGGAGGGACCTAGGCCTGCAGGGGAGAGCAGTTGGGGGGGACCAAGCCTGCAGGGGAGAGGGCAGTTAGGGATGACCAGGCCTGCAGGGGAGGGCAGTTAGGGGCAAACAGGCTGGCAGGGGAGCAGTTAGGCATCAATCAGGCTGGTAGGGGAGTGGTTAGGGGGTGATCAGGCTGGCCGGCAGAAGCGGTTAGGGGCAATCAGGAAGGCAGGCAGGCGAGCAGTTGGGAGCCAGCAGTCCTGGATTGTGAGAGGGATGTCCGACTGCCCGTTTAGGCCCGGTGGGATGGGGCCTAAACGGGCAGTCGGACATCCCTCGAGGGGTCCCAGATTGGAGAAGGTGCAGGCTGGGCTGAGGGACCACCCCCACATGCACGAATTTCATGCACCGGGACTCTAGTCCTATATAATAAAAGCCTAATATGCAAATTGTCCCCTCGATCGGGGGGTGGGGTGGGGGGGTGGAGCTGGCCAGACAACTTCCGGAGTTCCCTCCTCCCACCCCCACATTGGCCAGACCCCACCCGTGCATGAATTCCTGCACCAGGCCTCTAGTTTAACATGTATGTCTTTATATAGAGTAGAAAAATTATAAAGGATAGTTTGTTTAAAGGCGTCCTCTAGTGTTAATAACAAAGATCACAATCAAGAAAGTAAAATTACCAAGTACCAGAATGTGTTGGAGTAACTTAACCGTTTGTGTTTAAGCTGTTATCTTAAGTATTTCTATTTAGGGGCCTTGTGACAAGCAATTTTATAATAATATCACCTTCTAAATTTTAGAGCTTCGGGACACTGAGCTTAAAGACTAGTAGTAGACCCGATTAACTACATGGAAATATTAAGGGGAAAATTAAAGGCATGTAAAAGCAAAAAAGGGGGAGAGATGAAACTTGTTTTAGAAGAACTTTTGAAAGGTAAGTTTATTTACTAACATCCCTTTCCAAAGTTATACTATTTAGTTAGCTTTCACGTCCTGCTAATCTCATGAACCTGTCACAATAGTAATTATATTTTAAGTTTAGAGGCTAATTAATGAGTTAAATTTATTTTCTCTGATTCTGAGTTTGACTTACTCAGTTAGTTGATTTTCCAATAACTTTCTTCTTTCCAATTGTTTTTGGTAGAGTCGCATATATTTTTCCAATTCTCGTTTGCTAGCATCTCGAGAAGTTTGCACTCTGGAGAGTTCTGATTCCAGCTCTTTATTTCTGAGTTCCAAAGGTCTTCTCATTGAAGCCTGATTATTTATCATCTGCTCTGACATTTCTTGAGATTCTCTTAGTGTCTAGAGCAAATAAAAAGGATACAATTTTAACGTAAGTATAACCTGTCCAGTTACATATGTTTTCTTTAGTTTTGAGTCAATGACTCAGAGATCAGCTTTAAGTGTGAACAAAGCTGAAATTTTAAAAAGTTATCAACAATGTCCACTGAAATTAATCTGAGCTATAAAGTTAATATTCTTCTATTAGTACTCGTGTAACCTGATCATTCAAAGAATAATAGAATCAGCTTAAAATTTTAAAAGTAGAACATATAACTTAATCACATTTTTTACCATTTCTTTCTGATAGTCTTGTTTTACATCAACTGGTCTTAAAAATAAAATGATCCTCTACTATGAATCATTTGGAAAGATCAATTTAGTGATAATAAAGATGGAAACTGAAATACTGTAAAGGAAAAACAAATGCCACTTTCCTTCCACAAATCTACACAATAAATTGCTATTAAAGGAAGTAGAGGAAACACAAAAACACTGTATTTATCCAAAAGGTAATTTGCAGTGAAATGAATTAAAGCACATTAAATCAATAAATTAACCTGTAAAAATGAATTGATTTGTTTAAAATTGTCTGCTACATCCCGTCTTGCTCTTTCTTCAATCTTCTTTTTATACTTTTCTGCTTCACAGGATTCTACCATATTCATTTCCATATGTGTTCTGAGGTTTACTGTTTCTTGTTCCCACTTCTCTGCTGTATTCTTTAGTTCTTCACATTCCTTTAGAAGAGCTTCCACTGATAACTCCTGTTGAGGAGTCTTTTCTTCATCCAGACATACACATTTTGAAGATGCAGGTTTCAGTTTTTCTATAAGCTCATCATTCTACATGAATAAAAGAATATAGTTTCATTATGAAGGTGTGGACACCAGTATGAAATTTTGAAATGAATTCAGTTGCAATAAAGTGTTATCTGTACAGTGGCAGAGTCTTCGAATGTGGAACCTTGAATTACTCAGAATCAAGACCACAGTTAAAATGACCAGGAGTCACAAAAATATATGTACTGTTGTCGTTTTTGCCACAAAAAGTCTGCACTTAATTTTATACTCTTTTTTCTATGACTGTTTCATGCCTTTCCTCCACAAAATATCTATATGCTGCCCTTTAGGAGAAAGTCCCTTTCCTCTTCCTCCATCTTATCACTTCTTTACAAAAAAGTGTTAGGGATATCATGTTGAGGTATTCAGGACTGAGTCAACAAATGCCTCCCAAAGTAAAACTTTCAAAATGAGACTAATTAATGAATCTTATAAATATAGACTCTAATGCCATAAGTCTTGTACTGAACTGCAAATGTTTGATGCTCATTTGAATTGCATTCCAAGAAGAAAGGATTCCCTGGGTTACTGAGAAATTACACTTCTCACTGTAAAAGTTCAGCGAGATGACCCCTACATTTTTCAGAATAAAAAAATAGGGGAGGGGGCTTAATCCAATAGTCCTATCTTGAAATTCTCTGTTACTTCCCCAAATAAGGGAACATAGTAAACAAAACAACATCATCAACAACAAACTTGCTGGAATGTCAGTGATCATGACTTGGGAAGAACTACTTTCCTTCAGATGCAATGGTTATTTGGTAAGACAAGGTGAGGGATGCCGAGTTTTTGAAACACGTCTCCAGATTCTTTGGCACCTGTCCATGAAATAGGTGCTGGCCTGAGGGCTAACTGGGTTCTGGGGAATAGGATATGGTGACTGCTGTGTGACTGCTATGTCTGGTGCCATCTGACTCTCTCCCCAGGGAAGCTCGCCCTGAGACCCCGCCACCGTGTTGTGAAGAAGGAAGCAGCCCAGGCCCCGTGGTCAGTCCTCATACAGGTGTCCAGCTGAGACTGCCCCAGCGAACGTCCCAGCCAAAAGCCCGCTGCACCTGACAAACCCGTGAATGAACAAGCCTTTAGATGATTCCACTTCCCAGCTTCAGGTCATCCCAGCTGGTGGCAAGTGGAAAAGGAATGAGCTGGTCTCACTGCAGATTTGTGAACAAGTAAATGCTGCTTTAAGACACAGATCAACCGAAGGACTTGTACGCATGCATATAAGCATAACCAATGGATAAAAGACACTGGGGTTGGGGGGGGGCAGGTAAAGGCATGTACTGGGGGGAAGGGGAGGCCGGGGGGAGGTCAATGGGGGGAAAAAAGGAGACATATGTACTACTATTTGTAATACTTCAAACAATTAAAAAATTAAAATAATAATAATAAAAAAAAGACACAGGTTTGGAGGTGGTTATTAAGCAGCAATAAGTAACTGGCACAGATACTGACATTAAAAATAGGGTGCTGACACTAAAAAGAAACACACACACGTGTGGGAGTCCCTTTGAACAGGAGGCAGGGGGAACCCCACATAATATAGAGGAGCGTGAGAATGAAAACCAAAAGGGCCCCCAAGAAACGGTGAGTGGAGGTCTGATGGCCCCTGAGGAGGCTGACAGCAAGGGCTTCTGGGCAAGTGAACACAATGACACTGAAACAGGGAAGACAGGGATTCTTGCTAGGAAGCTGGTGAAAAGGAAATCGATGAGAAAGACAAGCTAAAGAAAGACAATTAAGTATACTAGTAAAAGAACCTGGATTTAAGAGTTTCAAATATCCATTTCCCATTCATACCTTCTTCCAACTGTCCATTTGTCCAATAATGCTAAAATAAAAAAAATGGCTCTGGGCTAACATCAAATCCAGGGTGTTCCAGGAAAACATGGTCTCAGGATGAAGCCAAACATTTACAAAACTCCATAAAACCTCAGAAACATTTCTGTGGTGCCTCAAATTCCTTTAAGGATGTTCAGAATGTAAGAATTTTAAAGACACTGTCCTACAACACCTCCAGGAAGCCCAAGGTGAAGAGCTTATCTGAAAACAAGTTGTGAGGTGGCTTTTCTAATGCCATGAACCCCAATAAAATTAACTGGACACTCAAAGCTTCTAAGAGAATGGTAGTAGGAGAAACCCTGCCTGCTAGCTCCGCCTCTTTAAGGGAGACCAGGACAGTACACAATCAAAAGAGACTGTGGGCCTTAGATGTTCCTTAGATGTTCCACAGGGAGGAAGCAGGCTGCAAAAAGAGCTGCAAGCACAGGTCATCTATCCATATCACAGAGGAATACACAAATTAGCTGGGACTCCGTAATGTCACGACCAAACAACAGGGACCTGAGGCTGCATGGCGCTTGGGCAGGCTGAGGGACCTCAGGCCCCGGGCCCCACCCCAGCACCAGGCCGGGAGACCTGAGGCTGTGCCCCCACTTGGCAAGGGGTTGGGGGACCTGAGGCTGCGCCCCTGCCTGGAGAGGCTTGATGAGGGTGGGGCTCAGCGGGTCTGGGTCTCACCCAATGGGAGTGGGGCAGGCCAGGTCTGGGTCACCTGCATTTTCAAAGCGAGTACGGGTGGTTGGCGGGGACTTGACTCTAGGTCCCACGGCACGCCCTAGACTCTGACAGGAGGGAGATTTTCATATACATTTTACTAATTTTCTTTCATCTCTGACACTTCTATTATAGAGAAAGGGCAAATAGCAATATTCAAATATTTCCTCTAATTAATTCCCTTTTAATGTACATGAATTTCATGCACCGGGCCACTAATTTCTTATGAAAAGAACAGAGCAAAGTCTCAGAGGGAACAGCCAAGGGCCACAGAGAAGCACTCCAAGGTTAGGACTAAGCTTTCCTTTCCTCAGTGAGGAAACAGAGAGGATTGTGAAATCATTTTAAATCTCAGTGGCAGAACAACTGCAATGCCTTTTGGCATCATTTAAGTACAATTTCTCCTCTAGCTTACTTCAAGCTTGCTTATGTTATACCAGTGTTTCTCCATAGGAAACTAATTGGCTTAAAATTTTGAGATTTCAGCCCTAGCTGGTTTGGGTCAGTGGATAGAGCATCAGCCTGCAGACTGAAGGATCCCAGGTTCAATTCAGGTCAAAGGCACATGCCTGGGTTGCAGGCTCAATCTCCAGTAGGGGACGTTTAGGAGACAGCCTATCAATGATTCTCTCTCATCATTGATGTTTCTCTCTCTCTCTCTCTGAAATATATATATATTTCAAATTCAGGCCTTTCTAAAGAGGAAAGGTAGCAGTCTAGATTTTAACCTTCTCCTCCACAGGCAGTGAAACCTACCAGCAAGTCTATGAATTATGAGTTAAACGCAATGAAGGAAATGGCTAAGTCAGCAGATCCTGTTACCAGGATTCCATGGAAATGGAAGTGAAGTGGGAGGCACTGGGTTAGAGGCTGAAGATTTGAATGGAGAAAAAAAGGAATGGGTGTTATCTTTGTAAGCCTACTTTCCCATCATGTCACAGAATCAGCAAAACATAAGCTGCCCATAGGCTTTATCAAGAAACAAGAAATCTCCATAAAAGTAGAGGTAGAAACATTCCACTACACTGACTTTTTTTTTTATTACATAAAACAGCTGGTATTATGCAAGATGACTGGGAAAGATACTCATAAAATTTGATTTGATTTGGTACTGGCATAAGGAAAGACTTATTCATCAGTGAAGTAGAAGGGGGAATTCAGACATTAACCCTCACCTTTATGGCCAAGTGTTTTTTGTCAATGGTGCCAAACAATTAAATTAGATATGAATAATATTTTTAACAAATTGTACTGGGACAGCTGGATATTCACATGCAAATAAATAAAATTAGACCTCTACCTCAGACCATAAATAAAAGTTAACTCAAAATATAAAAGCCAAAACTATAAAACATTTAGAAGAAAGCATAGGTGTATATCTTCATGACTGGATTTGGGACCATTTAAATACAATGTCTCCTCTGCCTTACTTCAAGCTTAGATGTGAAACCAAAAGACAAAAATAGATGAACTGGACTTCATTGAAATCAAAACCTTCTGTGCTTTAAAAGGCACCATCAGGAAAATGAAAAGGTGAGCTACTGAATGGAAGAAATGTTTGATACTCCTTTATCTAATAAGGGATTTGTATGTAGGATATTTAAAGATCTCTTACACTTCAATAATAAAAAGACAATCCAATAAAAAATGGGTGAAGGAATTGAATAGATAGTTTTTCAAAGAATATATGCAAATGGATAATAAGCATGTGAAAAGATGGTCAACATCACTAATCATTAGAAAATTGCAAATCAGAATCAATAATAAGATTCCACTTCACACCCACTAGGATGGCTACAATATAAAAACAGGTAATGGCAAGTGTTGGCAAGAATGTGGAGAAATTGGAACACTCCTGCACTGTCAATGAAAATGCAAAATGGTGCAGCCACTGTGGAAAACAGTCTGGAAGTATCTCAAAAGGCTAAAGATCTTATCCAACAATTCCATTTATAATTATATTCCCAAGAGAATGAAAACATATGTTCACATAAAAAGTTGGACATGAATGTTCATAGAAGTATTAGTAACAACACCAAAAAGTGAAAGTAACCCAAAGGTTCATCAAATGATGAATACATTTTTAAAAATGTGCTTGCAGAGAGAAACCAAGATGGCGGCATAGGTAAGCACCTAAACTGCTGCCACGCACAACAATTTCAAAACTACAACTAAAAGACAGAACGGACGCCATCCAGAACCACAGGAAAGCTGGCTGAGTGAAAATTCTACAATTAGAAGGAAAGAGAAAAGCTCACAGAGGATTGGAGGTACAGCAAAGGGTCTTTGTGCGTGCAGAGAGGAAGGGTGGCTGAGAGCCTGGCTGACTTTCTCTGGCGGAAGAGGGAAGGAAGCCCCAACCGCACTGAACCCCAGTTCTGACTGCACTGAACCCCAGTCCCGGGTGAAACCCTGTGGACCCAGGCTCATACAGGGGGAGTCTGGACTGTCAGGTAGAGAGAAAGGCACCCAGAGACTCGGAGACCCGGGGGAGACCCGGGGGAGCCCCGGCAGGCAGGGTTCTGGAGACGTGCATGCCAGTGTGCACAAAGGCTGCGGAGGTTGCCATAGACTTTCCCTAGCAGAAGGGAGTCCGAAGCTCCTGACTGCACTGAACCCCAATTCTGACTGCATTGAACCCCAGTTCCAGGCGAGCCCCTGGGGACCCGTGCTCTTACGGGGGGGAATCTGGACTCTCGGGCAGAGACTCGGGAGCCGGGGAAAGCAGAGGTCTGCAGGCGCGTGCATGCCAGTGTGCACAAAGGCTGCAGAGGTTGCCACAGGCTTTCCCTAGTGGAAGGGAGTCAGAAGCTCCTGACTGCACTGAGCCCCAGTTCTGACTGCACTGAACCCCAGTTCCAGGTGAGCCCCTGGGGACCCATGCTCTTGTGGGGGGAATCTGGACTCTTGGGTGGAGACTCAGGAGTCGGGGAAGGCAGAGGTCTGCAAGCACGCACGCATGCAAGGGCAAGGCTGATTGGAAGCCAAGACTGTCTGCTCCGTCCTGAGACTCCACCCCATCCAAGCTGAGCACAGAGGCTATTGCAATTTGGCAAGTCTAATCCTATAAGGCTATCTCCAGCACCGAACTTCTCCCAGCGTAGAAACAGCTGATCCTTACAGCCAACTGGCCTGGAGGTCAATTCCTCCCAGTGATACCAACAACAATCAAGACTTAACTACAACAAGGCTGTACACACAGTCTACAAAGGGGTGCACCAAGAGTGTCCACCTCAGGTTAACTGGGGAGGCCGACCCACTGGGCCATATAGGAAACCTAGCACACAAATCTACCCTACCAACTCAGGGAAGCAGTGAAAATGCGGCGTCAAAGAAACAGATCACAAACAAAAGAAATGGAGGAAAACAAATGACTGGATATAGAATTCAAAACCACGGTTATAAGGCTTTTCAAGAATATCCTAGAAAAGGCCGATAAATATAACGAGACCCTCGAAGATATGAAAAAGGACCAACTGGAAATTAAACATACACTGACTGAAATAAAAAATATTATACAGAGACCCAACAACAGACTAGAGGAACACAAGAATCAAGTCCAAGAATGGAAATACAAAGAAGCAAAAAACACTCAACCGAAAAAGCAAAAAGCAAAAAAAAAAAAAAAATCCAAAAAGTTGAAGATAGTGTAAGAAGACTCTGGGACAACTTCAAGCGTACCAACATCAGAATTATGGGGGTGCCAGAAGAAGAGAGAGAGCAAGATACTGAAAACCTATTTGAAGAAATAATGACCAAAAACTTCCCCCATCTGGTGAAAGAAATAGACTTACAAGTCCAGGAAGCTCACAGAACCCCAAACAAAAGGAATCCAAAGAGGATCATACCAAGACACACAATTAAAATGCCAAGAGCAAAAGACAAAGAGAGAATATTAAAAGCAGCAAGAGAAAAACAGTTAGTTACCTACAAGGGAGCACCCATATGACTGTCAGCTGATTTATCAACAGAAACTATGCAGGCCAGACGGGAGTGGCAAGAAATATTCAAAGTGATGAATAGCAAGAACCTACAACCAAGATTACTCTACCCAGCAAAGCTATCATTCAGAATTGAAGGGCAGATAAAGAGCTTCACAGATAAGAAAAAGCTAAAGGAGTTCATCACCACCAAACCAGTATTATATGAAATGCTGAAAGGTATTCTTAAAGAAGAGGAAGAAGAAAAAAGTAAAGATAAAAATTATGAACAACAAATACATATCTATCAACAAGTGAACCTAAAAATAAAGTGAATTAAAAACCTGAGGAACAGAATAATCTGGTGAATATAATAGAATCAGGGGCATAGAAAAGGAGTGGACTGATAATTCTCAGGGGGAAAGGGGTATGGGGGCGTTCAGGAAGAGACTGGACAAAAATCATACACCCATGGATGAGGACAGTGGGGGGGAGGTAAGGGCAGAAGGTGGGGTGGGAACCGGGTGGAGGGGAGCTATGGGGGGATAAAGGAGAAACAATTGTAATAATCTGAATAAAGATTTATTTAAAATAAATAAATAAATAAATAAATAAAAATGTGCTTGCTTCAGCCCTAACCAGTTAGGCTCAGTGATAGAGCATCGGCCTTCGGACTCAAGAGTCCCAGGTTCAATTCAGGTCAAGGGCATGTACCTTGGTTATGGGTACATCCCTAGTAGGGGGTGTGCAGGAGGCAGCTGATTGATGTATCTCTTTCATCAATGTTTCTAGCTCTCTCTCCCTCTCTCTTCCTCACTGTAAAAAATAAATAAAATATATTTTTAAAAAATGTGGTCGCTTCATGCAATGAAATGTTATTCAGCAATAAATAGGAATGAAATACTGGTGATACATGCTACAAAAGAGATGTACCTTGAAAACATTATCCTATCTAATAAAAGAGTAATATGCAAATTGACTGTACCTCTGCTACACCCACCAGCCACGCCCACCAGCCAATCAGGAGGGAATATGCAAATAAACCCAACCAAGATGGCTGCAGCCACAGAGAGCAGGAGGGAGGCTTGGGTTTCCCTGGCAATGGAGGAAGCCAAGCTTTCTGCCTGCCCTTGCCAGCCCAGGCCTCCACTCAAGGCTACAAAGTTTCAATTATAGAAGATAAATAAATCCTAACAGAAATGGCTGCTGCCACAGAGCGAGCAGAAGGCTTGGCTCCACTCCAGGCTACAAAGTTTCAATTGTAGAAGATAAATAAACCCCAGATACCAGGGCCTCCGCTTGGGTCGCCAGGGGTGTGTGGCCGGCCTGCAAACCACCACAGGCTCCTCGCCCAGGCCGCCCCACACCCCAAGGGAACCTCTACCCTGATCCGGGACGCCCTTCAGGGCAAACCAGCTGGCCCCCACCCGTGCACCAGGCCTCTATCCTATCTAATAAAAGAGTAATATGCAAATTGACTGTCACTCAAAGATCCTGCCCCCATGTGGACACAAGATGGCCACCACAAGATGGACAGCAAGGGAGGGCAGTTGGGAGGGACCAGACCTGCAAGGGAGGGCAGTTGGGGTGATCAAGCCTGCTGGGGAGGGCAGTTAGGGGTTTCCCGGCCTGCAGAGGAGGGAAGTTGGGGGTGACTGGGTCTGCAGGGGAGGGCAGTTAGGGGTGACCAGGCCTGTAGGGGAGGGCATTTAGGGGTGACCAGGCTTGCAGGGGAAGGCAGTTAGGGGCAAACAGGCTGGCAGGGGAGCAGTTAGGCATCAATCAGGCTGGCAGGGGAGTGGTTAGGGGGTGATCAGGCTGGCAGGCAGAAGCAGTTAGGGGCAATCAGGAAGGCAAGCAGTTGAGCAGATGGGAGCCAGCAGTCCTGTATCGTGAGAGGGATGTCGGACATCCCTTGGGGGGTCCCAGATTGGAGAGGGTGCAGGCTGGGCTGAGGGACACCCCCCCGCCATGCACGAATTTCATGCACCAGGACTCTAGTTATGACAATAAAATGTTAATATGCAAATCGACTGAACTGTGGAACGACCAGTTTCTATGACGCGCACTGACCACCAGGGGGCAGACGCTCAACACAGGAGCTGCCCCCTAGTGGTCAGTGCGCTCCCACAGGGGGAGCACCGCTCAGCCAGAAGCCGGGCTGACTGTTGGTGAGTGCAGCGGTGGTGCCGGGAACCTCTCCTGCCTCCACAGCAGCGCTAAGGATGTCCAACTGCCAGGTTAGGCCCTGCAGGGAGCGGGCCTAAGCCATTAGTCAGATATCCCCCATGGGCTCCCAGATTGCAAAAGGGTGCAGGCCAGGCTGAGGGACCCCCACCCTGAGTGCATAAATGTTGTGCACTGGGCCTCTAGTGCTAAATAAAAAAGGCAGTCAGGAAGGAGCACCTATTGTGTGATTCCACTGATATGAAATGTGCAGAACAGACAAATCTAGAGAGACTGAGAGGACAGTAGTGGTTCCCGAGGGCCAGGAAGAGTGGGGAAGTGGAAGCTGGCACAGGGTGGTTGCTAAAAGGCACAGGGCTACTTTTTAGGAGGATGAAAATGTCCCCAAACTGACTGTGATGATGACTGTGTAATTCTTTGAATACAGAAAAAGGCACTGAACTGTACACTTTAAATGAGTGAACTGCATGGTATGTGCATTGTGTCTCAATAAAGCTGCTACCAATTTTTTTTTATTTATTTGGTGCTGGTGCCAAGGTTCAAGACATAGAGAGTTAACAGTAGACCCTTTTGATAGGAAAGTGATAAAGGAAAAAGCTGTCTTTTTCACTGATACCAAGTTTATAAAATTAACAGTAAAATCTATATTTCTACTCAAAGCATTGAATGATATCTATTCCCCAAATTAGGTGAATTTTAGGTCCCAAAACTGATTTTAAATTACCTTCTGTTTTCGCTTTTTGGATTGAATTTCTATGTCAGCTGGACTTGGTTTTGAATCTCCAGGGAAACTAAGCTCTTCATTATCACATTCATTTAATTTCTTTTTTGTAACTTTTAGGAGTTCTTTATGTCTGAAGAAATGTACAAAACAAGTATGTCAAATTCTTTAAGAATAAATATTTAGTTATTATTTAAACAGATATTATGTTTATAAAATCATATAAAACAAATCTATAAATTACGATGCTCTCATTTGTTCTAATCTGATATTATTTGAAAGCATACTAGCTAAATTATAATCTTATGTAAATAAAATGAAAACAAGTCATGACATATGTGAGATGGATATAGTTAATATTGTAACTATATAGAGTTCTTATAAATAAGTTATTAATATTCATTTGACTATGTTAATATAAAACATTGATCTATTATTAAATATCAACTAGAAGCCAGAGATCAGTATTCAAGGTGAAAAAGAAAAGCATAATTATATGTGATTGTTTTGAAAAGACACAAAAATACCTTTTGGTACCTACTGACAATTGTCTACAAGAAGGAAAGAAAAGCCAAAACCGGTTTGGCTCAGTGGATGGAGCGTAGGCCTGCGGACTGAAGGGTCCCAGGTTCGATTCCGGTCAAGGGCATGTACCTTGGTTGCGGACACATCCCCAGTGGGAGGTGTGCAGGAGGCAGCTGATCAATGTTTCTCTCTCATCGATGTTTCTAGCTCTCTATCCCTCTCCCTTCCTCTCTGTAAAATATCAATAAAATATATTAAAAAAAAAAAAGAAGAAGGAAAGAAAAGTACCAAAATATAGATCATTCAAAATAGGAGAAGCAGGAAAAAAGAGTATTTGAAGTCTGAGTGGAAGGGGAAATAAAAAAGGGGCTGGGGTTTAGAAGAAGGGAAGTCAGGGAGATAATGTGTAACAGTCTCTTCAAGCCTGCTTTAACAAGAGATCTTTGCTAGCACTATGTTAACAAAATGAAAGGGATATGAAACAATGTAGAGAAAGATAGTTAAATGAGAGGAAAAACACTGATGAGAATCAGAGAGCAAACTTAAGAACTCAGGCTATAAACAGAAAGGAAGCCATGAGGGGGCTCCTCAGACATGGGAAAGATACCATTGTGTTTCTATGAGTGGTAAAAACAGGATTACCCAACTTCTTCTTTAAATCATACGGACATTTTGTATATGTGATATCTTTTATAATTAAAAAAAGAGAAAGAAACATAAGGTTGTTAAACAATGACACAGATAAGTTTTAGTTATTTATTTGAATGCAGAAGGGACGCCCACTATGAAAAGAAGGAAAGATCACCAGAGAGAGCTGATATGTGGCAGAAATAAAAATTCAAGGTAGCCATGAAAAGTGCAGGTGACAGGATATGCAAAAGGCATCCTCATTATGGTTTGAGGAATCATTAAAGAGTAAGTACAATATTGTGGCCCTCAAAACAGTTTCAGATTGTGCTATGTTTCTGCAGTAAGTTTTTAAATAGGGTAATTTAATTATGAAAATTACAGAGAGGAAATAAATTTTATTTTGGTTTTAATAAAGCAAAATGACAATTAAATCTTAATTCATGGCAGAAATTATCTGAAATATTAAAATCTTACCGGGTCACCTCTTTTTCTAAGTCATCCTTTTTATTCATTACTTGCTGCAGCCTCTGTTGCAGAGAGACGTCTAGGTCAATATTTTTGTTTGACTCTTCCTTTTCGTGCTGAGGATTTGAAAAAAAATTTAAAGAAAATCATTTTTAAAAATCTAGAGACTCACTTTTCTTTCTTAAAAATATGATTTCTCGAGTTCATGAATAACATGTGTAGACAAGTTTATAAAAGGTAGTAGGCAGGTTTATAAAATCTAGTTTATAAACTTGATTCCAATAAGGACAGATTTCAAAAATAATGACTTCCTACAGCAGCTTAAATTGATTTTACCTTTTCACCACTTTCTTTCTGGAGCTTAAATTGCCAAAGTTTGTTAAAATAGAGGTTTTGATATATAAAATACTAAGTGCTAAAAAAATATGTAATAGAGTGGCCATATTGACATTTCTAAGATCCCTAGAAACATTTTCACCAATAGTTCAAGATATTCCAGGTTCTATTAAGTCACATCTTACTAAGATAATCTTTGAAAATTTCCCATGCAGTCCCCATTACCTTATGATGATAATCTGACTTTAGGATGAGATAAAGATTCTCATTCTCTGTAAGCTTTCTTCCATAGGTTTCATTTTCTCCTTTTCTCTTAAACACTTTTATCTTTAAATAAAGTGTCTTCTCTATATTCATGAAAACATAACTTTTACTTGATTTTTGTAGCTTTTTCTATCATCCTGTTGTCCCTATCCATTAAAATCTAACATTTTTTAAATGCAAGGTCTCATCCACATATTCATATTTTCACCACTCATTCTTTTCTTTTACATAAGAATCTGATTTTCAGTCCTGTAATTGCACTAACATTTTTTTGAGATTCTTCTTCTTTTAATCCTTTAATGGGTTACTTCTCAGCAGCAACTGATAACAATGACCACACACACACTCTCCCTCCAGTCCTCCAACCGCAGTTCATTTCTAAACAGTAACCTTGATGTACAGTCTTCCACTCTGTCTATTCCTTTTTTATATATTTATTTCTATTTTTGCTTGATTTTGGGGGAAGGAAGTGGTAGCATGTTTATTTTTCTTCACCCTGTTGAATGCAATGGACTAGAACTACATTGAGGTTGAAGGGAGATGTAACAAGTTTAAGAAACTCAATACATGGTTTTATAATTTGATGACCTATGTTTTGAATATTTGAGCTAAAAGTAAGGGCTAGAGATTATGTACTTAGCATAAGAAAATAAGTATATAATCAACACAACAGAAATTATGAGGAATTTCAAAAAGACAGAAAGAGAACAGCCTCAAAATAAGAATCCCTAAAAGACAGAAAGCTGATAGGATCAAATCCCAGACATACGCAGAAGAGGAATACTCTGAAGAAGAAATTAGGGGAGCTCCAGTCCAGCAGCAGATGGAGACAGTGGTCACCTAAGACAATAGGGTGTTTTTTTCACCTTTTAGTATAGAAAATTTCTAACAAACAAAAGAAGATAGGCTATTATATTGGACCTCCATAGGTTCATTGCCCAGGTTCACAATTTTATTTTTTTATTTTTCATTTCTTTTCTACCTCACTTCTTTTTTTATTTTCTTGCCATCACGATGTATCCCCTCTATGGCCTCTTCCATCTCTACCCAACTCCATCACACACCTGGAAATCACCATACTGTTGTCCGTGTCCATGAGTCCTCTCTAATTTTTTCTCTTTTTTGCTCCATCCCTACAACACCCCCCCAACACCACAACCATCACCAGCAGATAAGCACTATATGATGATTTCACTCATATGTGGAATTTAATGAACAAACTGAACTACCAACCAAAATAGAAACAGACTTCTAGAGAACAGTCTATTCCTTTCTTAAAATTCTCTCAGAGAGCCGAAACCGGTTTGGCTCAGTGGATAGAGCGTCGGCCTGAGGACTGAAGGGTCCCGGGTTCGATTCCGGTCAAGGGCATGTACCTTGGTTGCGGGCACATCCCCAGTAGGGAGTGTGCAGGAGGCAGCTGATCGATGTTTCTCTCTCATCGACGTTTCTAGCTCTCTATCCCTCTCCCTTCCTCTCTGTAAAATATCAATAAAATATATTAAAAAAAAAATTCTTTCAGAGATCCTTAAATCTCAACACTTCAAACCAGATTCCCTAATCAACATTTCTGGCCTTGACCCCTTTACTGAGGACATTTGTACTTTTCTTTCTCCCTTCTTGCTCCTCATAAACAATATCCTCAACCACACACTCATAAACCATGAGTGATATGGATCACCCATATAGATAACGAATCCTGTCCATTTTATGTTGATTCTTATTGGTGTTACTTTGAGTGTACTACTGTTATGTTCTGAGTTTGGGGGCACCTTCACCCTTAGGATGTTGACCAGCATTCTCTGTCTTGTTTTTCTCTTATAATGCAAATGTTTTTTTGTAAGTGTCAGATTATCAATTATTTGCCTTTAATAATAATAATAATAATTTCTTATTTCATAGAGACCTGACCTATAAAAATCTTCTGAAGTTCTTTTCACATGTATACTCAACTATATTGTTTGAAGGCTTGGGAAAACTAGAGCTTCTTCTTGCCAATTCAGACTCCTCACCTCACCATTGTGTTGATCAAATATCTGGGTTTGAATTCCAAGACCACCAGTGATATAAAGTTTTTAATTGTATCCTAATAATAGTTAAGCTCAAATATGTTCAATTTATACAAAGATAGGTACCCTTATCTATAATAATAAAAGGGTTATATGCTAATTAGTCTGGACATCCTTCCAGACAACATTCTGGACGTCCTTCTGGATAAATCCGGGGCTGGAGGGAAGTCCAGGTCCCGGGTGCCTGCAGGTGGCTGGAGGGAAGCCAGCCCAGGTCCCAGGTGCTTGCTGGTGGCTGGAGGGAGGAAGCCCGGGTCCCAGGTGCTGGAGGGAAGCCGCTGCCAGCAGCCGGGGGAAGCAAGGTCTACTCTTGCACAAATTTCATGCATCGGGCCTCTAGTATCAAATAATATGCCCCAAAGACAAATTAATACATAGAAATACAAGATTATCTCTTGTGAAGAAAATTAAGACAATGGGAAATTAAGGGCTAAAGTATTTTGCAGAGATGAGATGACAAGTGCTGAAATGAATGAGGTCAATGAGAGTTGGAACAGAGAACACTTCATGGAGGGGAGATTGGGAGCCAGGTCCAAATAGATATAGGATTAGGCACGAGGAACAGAAACTGAAAAGACAGAATGGACAGCATGAGTAAAGGCTGAGAGATGCTGAAATCAGTCCAGTTATATCAGAGGATAAAAATCCCATGGCAAGAAAAGAAAAACATATGTTCACACAATGACTTGTACAATAGTGCTCATAGTTGAATTACTAACAGCCAGAAAGTGAAAACAATACAAAGTTCCATCAATTGATGAATGGATCAGTGGAAGAGCCACACGATGAAGTATTGTTTGGCAATAAAAATAAATAAATAAAATATTGTTATGTGCCATAATGTGGATGAACCTTTAAAATATTTCATTAAGTGAAAGAAGCCAGTCACAAAGGACTTTAATTTGTGTGGTTGCATATATATGAAATATCCAGAATAGGCTAATCAATAGAGACAGAAATGAGACTGGTATTTGCCTGGTGGAGGGCACAATGAGGAGCTGGTAGTGACTGCTAAGTGGTGTGGAGTTTGTTTTTGGAGTGATAAAAATATTCTGTAATTGATTGAGGTGATAGATGCACAACTCTCTGAATATGTTTAAAATATTGAATTGTATAATTTAAATAGGCAAATTATACAATGGGTGAATTATATCAATACAGCTTTTAAAAATATATCCATTAGTGGATCTAGATTTAATTTTCTTAATTGTTGGTTGTGGATGTACATATTACAATGATCTGAACATTTCCATGCTTTCATAATATTTCTAAGTGAGAGAAAATGAAGGATATGCCTATTTCAACTGGTTTGTAGAATGACCTTCCCATACAAACTATTCTGAAATCTATTGAATATTCATTCACCAAAGTGAAGAAATAAAAACAATTTCCAGAACATTCCATTAAGCATTATCCTCTGATTTTGTCTGGCTGCCTCATCATGATAATGGAGATGTCACTAAAACTATTATTTAGTGGGGAAAAAAAACCCTCTTGACTTTTATGAAGAATGATGCATAATTATCAACTTTCCTAAGAGTAAATATTATAAGAAAAAACATAAATACAAATGACAGAATAATAGCTAGGTTTAAGAAGTAAGTTAATTATAAAGATAATACAATTATAATAAATTAATCACAATGAAAATACAAAAGAAAGTTGTCCATGAAAAGTAGTATCCTAAAACACTCTATATTATTTAACCAGCTATAGATTAACTGATGACAGGTTTAATTTCATACATACTTGACTTCTGCTTTCATCTAGTTCCTTCTTGAAGTCGTGTGTCTTATCTTGTAAAAGCCCAGGATGACGTGATTCAACCTCCAGTGAAGCCTCTGTCATAGATATTTTTTGTTGAAGTTGTCTGACAACGGCCAGTTCTTCTTGAAGTTGTCTCACAATGGCCTAGTGAGATATTTCTGTTACTGACTTTATTAATCACATTATTATTAAATTATGTTAATAATATACTGTATAAGTTCACATAAGGAATTGGGCAAAAGATTTACAGTTGTGAGTATGGGAAACACAGAGTTTATTCTTGTATTATTATTGACTAATTATTATATTATTCTCCATACAAACAACTATAAACCTACTTTTTGCCTCACCCTGGATGTACTTTGTTAGAGTCATATATTATTATCTACAATAGTAAAAGTGTAATATGCTAATTAGACTGAACATCCTTCAGGATGAAGCCGGGGCTGCAAGGGAAGCCCAGGTCCCAGGTGCCTGCTGGCAGCTGAAGGGAGGGAAGCCCGGGTCCCGGGTGCCAGAGGGAAGCTGGTGCTGGCAGCCGGGGAAAGAAGGCCTATTCTTGCATGAATTTCATGCATCGGGCCTCTAGTTATAATATATAACTGGAAAAATATCACCATCTACATCAATTCACCTTCTTTTCCTCACATGGACATACTCCTGTTTGCTTTTGCTTTATCAGGTTAAAGACACAGAAAATGTAATCCTTCTGCCTAATCAGTATTAGGTTATTTAGACAGCTGACTCAGCCCCACTCTCTGTCCCCCCCCACTCCAACCCATGAATCTCAAAGCTTTACATCTACTGACATCTCAAAGAGAATAGAGCATGTAGATGGGTCAACTGGTAGTAAATTCAATATTGTGGAACAAATTCTCTTTTTATTTTTCAACCAGAGGCTTTAATTAATGTCACAAATTCAATCCCCTGCTCAAATCCTCCCAATACGTTCCTATCTTAGAAGTGAACTGAAGTCATTCCAATGGCCTTCAAGGCCCTAGCTAACCAGGCCTTCACCTGCCTCCCTGCTACACATAAACCCTGCCACTCCTCCCTGGTCTGAAATGGAGATCCAATGCCAAATGAGTAATCACAGAGAGCTAAAATTCTCTCTGTCTTGGACAAATTTATCTCCAAAAGATAGTAATTAGGCCTTGAAATGAGAAATATGAGCAAATTATTTGTAAAAATATTCAAAGAAAATTGGAACTAGTAATGGAAAGATTAAATAAAGTAGAATTGCTAAAACTCATCATGTTTGTCCCAAATTATGATTTAAGTAGTTGCCTTTAAAAGGGTTGAGAGGTCTTTGAATATATTACTTGAGTCTGAAGTATTTTGAAATTTTATTCAAATTGGCATGAATAAAAATAACCTTATACCAACTGAAATGTATCAGTTGCTACAGAGGAAAGATACTATGAGATACAGCATCTACACTTCAGTTCATCTGGGAAATCTGAACTTAATTGAATCTTAATTTCAAAATACTCATTTTAGGTAGAGCATTTCCTTGCTTTCTAACGGTATTAAAATGTGGTGACAGAAAGATTAAAATTATTATTATGTCGGTATAAAACTAACTTATTAATATCAATCTATATCTATTAACAATCTATAACTTAACCTCTTAAAGTTTCATGGGCAATTCACTGTCTTTACTCAAAACAAAACACCTCTCAGGCACAGCCTCCCCGCTGCCAGGGCTGCCCGCTCCATGCAGTGGCTCATGCGGAATGCTGCGGGGCTGCTGGGCTGTGGTCAGGGCCGGCCAGGGAACTCAGGTGCCAGGTGAACACAGCAGCATGAAGTGGAGGGTGAGCTGATGGCAGCCGCATGCATCACTTATCTATGAGCCTCCCCCTCCTGCGTACCTAACTGCCTCACCAGACCTCGCTGTTGGAAGCCTTAGTGGCACATTGGAAATTCCTACTTTACACATCACCCCAAGGAGCCCTGTACCCAGATCAGAGGCTCACCGGGGTCAGCAGGAAGCAGGCGCTGTGGCAGCCTGAGCTGTGGGGTTCAGGGAGGATGGTTGGATTTGGCCCACAGCTCATGCTTTGCCTACCCTGAGCAAGTGGTGGTGTTCAGGTGTGACATGACCAGAAACTGGGACAAGATGTTGGTGATGGAAATAGAGAGGAAGGAACTTGATGCCAGAGACCTTTGGAGAACACTGATCAGATAGAGAGATAAGGAGAGTCTGCGAAGATAAACATCTGCATTCTTCAAGGAGCCGCTGGGACATGCTTGTGCTTGTCAAAGGCTTAGAGATGCAGTGTGGTCGGAAGGACACTGCAGGTGCTGATTACTTTATGCTTAGTCATGAAGACAGTAAGTAGAGATGAGCATTCAGGCAGTCTGACATAGATCTAGGTAGGGATCATTAGTGATTAGGTGAGGTGGATGGTGGGAAACCAAGGACCAAAACCAGCTTTAGGAAGGGGAATAGGGAACTAAGGAGGAGTCAAGTCCAGAGGAAGAAGCTTAAAGGGAGGGTAGCAATAGCAATGTAAAAAAAGAATAGAAATAGAATTAAGGAAGCGGACCCAGCCCTGGCCGGTGGCTCAGTGTTAGTGTCTACCCATGCATCGAAGGGTCACTGGTTTGATTCCCAGTCAAGGGCACATACCTGGATTGCAGGTTCAATTCCTGGACCCAGTTGCTGCACATGTGGGAAGCAACTAATCAATGTGTTTCTCTCACCTCAATATTTCTCTCTCTCTCTCTCTCTCTCTCTCTCTCTCTCTCTCTCTCTCTCTCTCCCTCCCTCTCTCTCTCTCTTCCCCCATCCTCCCTGCCTTCTACTCTCTCTAAAAAGCAATGGGAAAAAATATCCTCTGATGAAGATTAAGAACAAAAAAGAAAAAGAAAGAAAGAGGACCCAAACAGAGCCTGAATAAACCCAGGGACTGAGAGCTCCCAGCTGTTCTCAGTACCAGCTCAGTGCCCTCTGGGGCCTGGAGGTACTGGTTGGGCTCTGTTTTTCCAGAGCCGGAGCCAGAACTAAGGAAAACCCTGGGAATAATGCCACACAGGGTGCTAAAGCAAATCAGACTGTTGACAGACTTCAAATTAACTTCCCAGGGCCTAAGAGTTTTTGTGGAAGAAATACTTCAAGGAGAATTTATCAGACAGTTTCTTACATTTGAGCTTATACTACAAATTACAAACCCACCCCCTTTTCAAAGATAATGTGTTCTATGAAAGATGGAGGTATTTTCTGTAGCTTTCAAAATTTCCATCTGTAGGAAAATCTTTTTACAGGAGAGTCTAGATTGCCCCTGGACTAGCAGATGCTTAGGAGTGGGGTCACTACAGGGTTATACTTGGTTCCCACACATATGCATTGAGCACCTTTTGAGTAGTAAACACTGGGAATATGGTAGCCGTGAACCATGAGGGCCAGAGCCTGCTCAGACCTTGTGGTTACATTTTCAGGAATTTTGCAGCCATTATTAAAAATGAATCCTATAAACTTATAATTAAATAAATTATATTAAAAATAAGGGTAATAAATACTCAGGGAAAAAAACACCTCTTAGGTCCAATGTTCATTTGCTGGATACAATGTCTGCTTTTAAGCTGATAGAGCAAATACATTTATAATCTATACATTTTTAATATTCAACTAGATTCAACATTTAGCCATCATCAAATGTTACTTGGAATTTTCTCTTAGGAAATTTGAAAAATACTTATCTGTCTGGATACTTACATCTCTTTCTACATTATCATTTTCATACTGATGTATTCTTCCTTTAAAATGACGCCATTCATTGATTAACTCATTAATTCTTTCATTCAGCATAATAATTTGCTTTACACTTTCAGCATTAAATATGCTTATTTTATCCTGAATCTGATGTTGGATGTTAATTACTGTCTTTTCTTCCCCGTCGGCTTTGTTGTGAGCCTGATGCAGTTTCTGTCGAAGCAATTTATTTTCACCCTGTAGGTGAGATAGCTTCTCCTGTAAGGACTCCTGCTTTCCAATGTCTTGATCCACTTTACCTTGTTCCTCTTGATACACGTGTTCAGTTTCCTCCTGTTGACACTGTTTTTGACTGAGGTCTCTTTCTAAAACCAGTATCCTTTCTTTGAGAGCATCTCTTGTGTGATGAAGCTCGATTTCTAAGTTATTGCTTTTACTTTCCATTTTAGAAAGTTGTTGAGAAAGAATCTCATTGTTATGTTTTAGGTTAGACATATCAAAATTCATTTTGTCCCATAAACAAAACCATTCATCTCTTGCTCTCTGGAAAGCAAGTTGTAGGTCTCTTTTTGATGTCTGACAATGCTCATGATCCTGTACAGCGGTAGCCAGTCTAGACCGGTATGATTCAACTTCTGCTTCCAGTCTTCCTCTGTTTTGTTGTTCATTCTCCAGTTTAGAGTTTAGCATTATAAGCTCAGCTCTCAGAACGTCAAGCTGTGCATTGTGTTGAAATACTGTTTCTCTTATTGTCTTTTGAAGACAGTCATTCTTTTCTTTGACAATTGCAATGTCCTCAAAATATTTTTTTCCCATTTCCTGGGTCTGATTTTTTACTGTGTGTATTTCCAGTCTTAGCTTGGCAATTTCATCCCACAACATGCGATTTTCATGCAATAGACTTTTCTCTTTGTCAGAACTACCAGAAACCTAAGTAACACAAAGGAGACTTTTAGCTAAAACATTGAAATGACATGTCATGATAGTTTCTGAAACTAAAGAATAACCTATGTTTATAATAAAAAGTTGCAATAAGTGGATATCCCACTGGAAAAAATACAGTTGGATCCAAACCTCTAAATTTATACAAGCATAAATTCTCCAAAGTTCAAAAATGTAATATAATATGAGGAATTTTTAAGTGAAAAAAATCACAAGAGAATTTTAAGAGTCTCAGAATTAGAGTTTTTCTAAAATATCACAAGCCCAGAATGCATTTAAGTAAAAGATTAATAACTCTAACTACACTTACAAATTGAGCTTACAGTCTGAACATATAGCTACCACACAGTAAGAGTATTAACCATGCTTATATTAGGATAAACTAAATTTCCTAAAATTATATTCCCCCAAATATTAATCCATAGATATTTCAATTTTCTAATACTTTCATAGTTAGTCATAAAAACTACCTCTGCTAATAACTGATAACCAAGCATTTTCCTAAGCACGTCTACATCCATCAATGAACTCATTCAGTTATCACAATCTAGAATGGAGGGGTTAAAAAGATAAGCAAGTTCAGGATTTTTTCCAGGTTTTCAGACTCCACAATTCATGCTCTTGCACCAATTCATAGTTCTTCTCCAGTGTGGATACAGAAACACAAAAGAAGCCTATATTTCAAAAAATTAATGGTGAATAAGATAAAATTTACAGAGCTCTTCTTAGAAAATTATGAGATTTTTTGTTGCTCTGGTAACGCAATAACTTTTATTTCTTGTTCATGATGTTTAAAGTAGTAATAAATGTGAAATGCAGGGCGGGGGTGGGGGGGTGGGGGGGGAGAAATACACTGAACTACTTTATTAGGATTTCAAATCCATTTGTCTCTCACAGCCAAGTGGTGACATTCACAATGGCCTCATTCAAAGGGGAGGCTTTTAATATTTTCCATTGTCCATGATCTCAAAGGTATTGTTACTAACAACAGATGTTCCAAATTTGGGCACATCTGTTGTGATAAAATACCTACCAATAAATTATCACTAAGTATATATTATGGCCTGTCATTCTCTTCAGAAGCCCCTTGTATTAAAATGAGATACTACTAGGAACAAATTGTTACTTTTCACAAAAGTAGAAGAATGACATCTAAAATATCATCTTTGAACTGGTTATACCCTCCTTCATTCCATCAATGGAAGTGAAAACTAACCTCTCTAATGATATATCAAGGAAATAAAATCACTCACTGCCCAAATTTGGAACATCTCTTGTTAGTAACAATACCTTTGAGATCATGGACAACAGAAAATATTAAAAGCCTCCCCTTTGAATGAGGCCATTGTGAATGTCACTACTTGGCTGTGAGAGACAAATGGATTTGAATTAACAATATCATCCTATATAATAAAGAGGTAATATGCAAATTGGTCCTCACGTCGTAATGCCGTTACAAGATGGCTGCCCTGCCCAGTCCCTCCCCCAGCCCTACCCCTGATCAGTGTGGGGTGGCTAGCCAACCCCTCACACCTCCCCACGGCCCCTCACCCAGGCTGGCCACGCCCCCACACATTCCCGGAGCTGGGGGTACCACAGGCAGGCTGTAGGCAGGGCATTGGTCAGAGGCAAAGGTCCTGGCTGTCCCTGGCCAAGAGAGTCCAGAAAACGTCAGCAGTGACCAAAGACCAAGACCGAGTGGAAAGGTCCCTGCCAGCGCTTATGGCTCAAAGTGCCAGGAGGAGGCAGAGCATCTTGAACCTGCAACCCTGGCATCTGCACACCAAGCCTTGGGGCACACCAAGCTGTTGGTGCCTGTGGGTGAAAGGGGGAGAGCAGGGAGCTGGGGTGCAGAGTTGGGAGGGGCCTAGAGTCTTTGGGAGCAGCCCACCTGCCCAGGTTGCTGTGGCCTGCACACTCAGGCTTGGTCAAAGCCCCTGGTCAGCTCTGCTGCTTGCCTTCCAGGTGCGGCTAGCCCTCAGGGGCTGGCATTGTGCTCAGAGAAGCAGCTGTCACTGGGCTCAGTTAGATAAGAGAAATCAAAGAGCCGAGAGTAAATATCCTCCCAGCCCCTTCCTAAGCCCCAGGCAAGGAGGGCTGGGGATGGGGGTAATGGAAAATGGCTGCTGCTTTGCATTTTATAATGAAAAGTCTCCTGCTATGTAGAGAGGAGAGTTGATTTGTTTCAAACAACACCTGGCATGTTCCCTGCCCCAGCCCTGAAGCCTGACAGCACCTAGCAAAGGTGTGTCCACACAGCCATGTTGGCCTGGCTCCTGGAACATTCGGAGCAAGTTTGAGCTGCATTGATTAAAAAAAAAAAGTAAAGATTGAAAAACACCTCTTTGTACTCAAATGGCACTATAAAATGCACATTACAGCATCTGATTTTGTCTTCTGTGTTGATTTTGAGACAGAGCTCAAATAAGTTCATGGGAAAAGCAGAAAATCACAAAGGGAAAGGGAGAGGATTCTGCCGTCCACAGCACTGAACTTTGTTTATTGTTTGTTTGTTTTTTGTTATTTTTCCTTCTGTTATTCAAGTCAGTATATGCCATTTAAACCACTTTATGGCATTAGGTAATGAGCTAATGCTTCCTCTATTGAGAGCAAGCAGCAGTGTCTTTCATATGAGTCACAAACATTTAATCAGTTTAAATGGAGCATACTGAGTGGAGAGAATGGTATGTGTCATTATATAAAGAACTTGGCATTATGATGCTATCTGGCTGAAGATCTTATTTATTTTGCAATTTAGAGAACACAGACAAATCAGGCATTGAAAATGAATGTGCATGCTTAAAGGCATGACTATATTTTCATCCATAATGACCAAATGATCGGTCACCAGAAGATGCATTGATAGGTTGCATGGTGTGGCGGGTCTGGGGTCTGGTGGTATGGTGGGTCTGGGTGAAGCTGCGTGGCGCGGGCAGGGCCTGGGGACCTGAGGCTGAACCCTTCACCCTGGCACCAGAGCTGGGGGACCAGAGGCCATGCCCCCTGCCCTGGTGCCAGGACGTGAGGCTGCATCCCCCACCCAGGGGGGGCTTGATGGGGGTGGGGCCAGCCTGGTCTTGGTGTCACCCAGTGGGGATGGGGCCGGTCAGATACTTCTAGTATAGAGAAAGTGCAAATAGCAATCCTATCTAATAAAATAGTAATATGTAAATTAACCATCACTCCACCACACCCACAAGCCACACCCACCAGTCACACCCACCAGCCAATCAGGAGCGAGTATGCAAATTAACCCAGCCAAGATGGCTGCAGCCACAGAGAGAGCAAGAGGGAGGCTTGGGTTTCCCCGGCGATGGAGAAAGCCAAGCTTTCCGCACACTCTAGCCGGCCCAGGCCTCTGCTTAAGACTACAAAGTTTCAATTATAGAAGATAAATAAATTCCAACAGAAATGGCTGCTGCCACGGAGCAAGCAGAAGGCTTGGCTCCGCTCCAGGCTACAAAGTTTCAATAGTAGAAGATAATAAATCCCAGATACCAGGGCCTCCGCTTGGGTCACCGGGGGCATGGCCAGCCTGCAAACCACCACAGGGCCCTCGCCCAGGCTGTCCCACACCACAAGGGAACCCCCACCCTGATCCAGGACACCCTTCAGGGCAAACCAGCTGGCCCCCACCCATGCACCAGGCCTCTATCCTCCTATCTAATAAAGAGTAATATGCAGATTGACCATCACTCCAACACACAGATGCCTGCCCCCATGTGGTCAAATCCTGTCCCATGTGGACACAAGATGGCCACCACAAGATGGCCAACAGGGGAGGGCAGTTGGGAGGGACCAGGCATGCAAGGGAGGGCAGTTGTGGGGGATCAGGCCAGCAGGGGAGGGCAGTTGTGGGGGATCAGGCCAGCAAGGGAGGGCAGTTGGGGGTGATCAAGACTGCAGGGGAGGGCAGTGGGGTGACCAGGACAGCAGAGGAGGGAAGTTGGGGGCAAACAGGCTGGCAGGAGAGCAGTTAGACATCAATCAGGCTGGCAGGGGAGTGGTTAGGGGGTGATCAGGCTGGCAGGCAGAAGTGGTTAGGGGCAATCAGGAAGGCAGGCAGGCAAGCAATTGGGAGCCAGCAGTCCTGGATTGTGAGAGGGATGTCTGATTGCCTGTTTAGGCCCGATCCCACGGGCCTAAATGGGCAGTCAGACATCCTTCGAGGGGTCCCAGATTGGAGAGGGTGCAGGATGGGCTGAGGGACACTCCCTCCCACCCCCCGTGCACGAATTTCGTGCACCGGGCCTCTAGTATTAAAATATTTCCTCTAATTAATTCCTTTTTAATGTGTATGAATTTCATGCACTGAGCCACTAGTTTTATCCAATGGACCCAAAATGTCACCCCTATCACACACACACATACACACACACACACATGCTTTTAAAATTCTCTATAGTTTCCATATGCACAGTATTGTTTTCTTAAATATGTACACACCCACACATACACACACTTGAAATTCTCTAAATAAACTACCTTATAATTCATTTTCTCATGAGTTGTTTCTATCTCTTTTGGTTTGCAAAGGTGTTTGGTCAGAATTCCATCTTGTAATATTCTGGCGTTCTGTTCTTGAGAAAGTTGACTCTGAGTGTAATTTTGCTCTTCTACAACCTAGGGACACATTTCATTTAGATTTTGGTCTCATACCATTAAAAAAAGTCCAAAGCTTAAGAGCAGTACCTTAAAAAACTGTGAAAAGGAAGTAGCCTGTTTAAGCACAAGGATCTTTCCTCTCCATGAAAAAGTCAAATTTTAAGTATTTTTGCCATAGAGCAAAAATACAGTATTCTGAAATAAAACTTCTTTATGAACATTTGAGTAGTTCCATCACAGTCTCAAGGCAATTTAACTTGTATGTTAACATTTTTTAAAAGCCAAAATTAACATTTATGTTAATGATTAAGTTCAATTTACTTTCCATTTCTTCATTTAGAAAATATACACAGAGTATCTGTTAGATGCCAAGGATAGTTATAAATTAATAATTTTAGTCATAAATGTCATAATTCACATTTTGAATGAGATAACATTTTTATTTGTTTTAAACATAATAATGTACATTAAAATCAAAGGGATATAAATATTGATAAAATAATGTAAGAAATAAGAAATTTTTACCAAAGATAAATTTACCTTGTTCTCTCTTACAGTCTCTGATACAACGTCTAGTGTTCTAATGGTGGTTTCAAGATATGGTTTCATTTGAACTTCTTTAATAGAGTGCTCTTCTTTTTTTCTTAACTGCACCCTATTTTTTTCACATAACAGATCAACTTTTTGTCTCTTTTCTTTTTCTTCTTCTAAGGTAAATCTGCAATTAAATATAACCAAAGCTGTGATGGACATAAAATAGTCTGTTATATTTATATGATGTCTTATGTAAACCTTATGGTAACCACAAAGCCAAACCTCCAGCAGATTCACAAAAGATAAAGAGCAGGAATCAAAGCACACTACGGAAAATCTTCAATTCATAAAGGAAGGCAGCAAGAGAGGAAGAATGGAATAATGGAACTACAAAACAGCCAAAAAACAAGATGGCATTAGTGAGTTGTTACCTGTCAATAATCTGTACTAATAAAAGGGTAATATGCTAATTAGACCACACATCTTCCAAACATCCTTCTGGATGTCCTTCCAGACAAAGCCACAGTGGCAGGGGCCGAGGCAGAGGCAGTTAGGGGCAACCAGGCTGGCAGAGGTGGACAATTAGGGCCAATCAGGTGGGCAAGGGATGGCAGTTAGGGATGACCAGGCCAGTGGGGAGGGCAATCAGGGCGACCAGGCCTGCAGGAAATGGCAGTTAGGGACGACCAGGCTGGAGGGGAGAGCAGTTAGGGGTGACCAGGCTGGCAGGGAGAGCAGTTAGGGGTGATCAGGCTGGCAGGGGAGCAATTAGGGGAGATCTGGCCAGCAGGGGAGCAGTTAGGAGCTCTCAGTCAGGCAGGCAGAGTGGTTAGGGGCAATCAGGCAGGCAGGTAGGTGAGCGGTTAGGAGCCAGTGGTCCCAGATTGCGAGAGGGATGTCCGACTGCCTGTTTAGACTAAATCCCTGTGGTATCTGGTCTAAACCAACAGTCAGACATCTTCCAAGGGGTCCAAGATTGGAGAGGTTGCAGGCCGGGCTGAGGGACCACACTGCCGTGCACAAATTTCGTGCCCCAGGCCTCTAGTTACTTCATAAATGGATTGAATTCTCCAGTCAAAAGGCATGGAATGACTTGGGGTAGTGAACACTCAATGCAGTGTACAGAGGCTGTGTTGTAGAATTGTGCACCTGAAACCTGTATAATTTTGTTAGCCAGAGTCACTTCAATAAATCCAATAAAAAAGAAAAAAGGCATAGAATGTCTTTGTGGATTATATAAGAATCAACTATATGCTGCCTACAAGAGACTCAATTAATTCATTTTCTTAAAAAATTTTAATGCTTACCTGAGCATATGCTCATTGGTTTTAGAAAGAGGGGAATAGAAAGAGAAAAAGACAGACAGACAGAGAAACATCAATGTGAGAGAGAACAGTGATTGGTTGCCTCCCATACATACCCTGACAATAGATCAAACCCACAACCTAGGTATATGCCTTGACTGGGAATCAAACCTATAAACTTCTGATATAAGGGATGGTGCTCCAACCAACTGAGCCACACAGGCCAGGACTCAATTATTTCTCTTTTTTAAAAAAATTATTTACTCTTGATAGATTATTTATGTCTCCTTTTTCTCCATTGACCTCTGCCCACCCAGCCGCTCTGCCCCCCAGCACATGCCCCCACCCCCTATTGTCTGTGTCCATTGGTCATGCTCATATGCATGGATACAAGTCCTTTGGTTGATCTCTTACCCACCCATCCCCCTTCTTCCCTCTGAGGTTTAAAGGTCTGTTTGATGTGCTCTAACCAACTGAGCCATACAGGCCAGGGCACAATTCATTCTTAAAGACACTTAAAGGCACAATGTGAAGAGATGGAAAAGGGATTCCTTACAAGTGGAATCCAAAAGAGAACAGCTATAACTATACTATATCCGACAAAACAGAATTTAAGCCAAAAACTGTAACAAGAGACAAGGAAGGTCTTTATAAGGGGATCACTTCATAAAGAAGATATAACAATTGTAAATATGTATGCACCCAACATTGGTTCCCCTAAAAATATTAAACAAATACTAACAGAACTAAAGGTAAAATAGACAACAATACAATAATAGCAGGGGCCATCAATACTCCACTTTCAGCAATGAATAGATCATCTAGACACAAAATCAATAAGGAAATGCTAAACTTGAACCAAACATTAGACCAAATGGACATAACAAACATTTATAGAATAATCATACATTTTTATCACCACCTCAAAGAGATAGCTGCACTCCCATGTTCATTGCAACCTTATTCACAATAGCAACATATATAAACTAAGTGCTCACTAATAGATAAATAATGAGGATATGGTATTATGTATATATGTTTGTATGTACATGTGTATTATGTATGTGAATGTGCATATATATACACATACACTGAGTGGCCAGATTATTATGATCTCCACTCAGTATCCTAGCTAATAAAAGAATAATATGCAAATTGACCATCACTCCAACACACAAGATGGCTGCCCCCATGTGGACACAAGATGGCCACCACAAGATGGCCAGCAGGGGAGGTCAGTTGGGAGGAACCAGGCCTGCAAAGGAGGGCAGTTGTGGGCGATCAGGGCAGCAGGGGAGGGCAGTTAGGGGTGACCAGGCCTGCAAGGGAGAGCAGTTGGTGGTGACCAGGCTGGCAGAGGAGGGAAGTTGGGGGCAACCGGGTCTGCAGGGAAGGGCAGTTGTGGGGGACCCAGGCCTGCAGGGGAGGGCAGTTAGGGGTAACCAGGCCTGCAGGGGAGGGCAGTTAGGGGAAAACAGGCTGGCAGGGGAGCAGTTAGGCATCAATCAGGCTGGCAAGGGAGTGGTCAGGGGGTGATCAAGCTGGCAGGTAGAAGCGGTTAGGGGCAATCAGGAAGGCAGGCAGGCGAGGAGTTGGAAGCCAGCAGTCCTGGATTGGGAGAGGGCAGTTGGACATCCCTAGAGGGGTCCCATATTGGAGAGGGTGCAGGCTAGGCTGAGGGACACACACCCCCATGCATGAATTTAGTGCATCGGGCCTCTAGTGTGCATATATATATATATATATATATATATATATATATATATATATTAGAGGCCTGGTGCATGAATTCATGCATGCATGGGGTCCAGCCAGCCTGGCCAGGGGGAGAGGACATGGGCAGTTGGCCAGCCTGCCTGCTGGTTGAACTCCTGGTTGAGGAGACAATTTGCATATTAGCCTTTTATTATATAGGATATACACTGAGTGGCCAGATTATTATGCATTCAGAGATCATAATAATCTGGCCATTCAGTGTGTGTATATATATATATATTTAGAAAATGGCAATAATCCAATTAATTATGATTTTCTTTGAAAATGAACTTATTTGGTAACTTTTGTAGTCTTCTAGGCTAATATCTAATCCTATATAATAAAAAGCTAATATGCAAATTGTCCCCTTGGGAGTTCAACCACTGGAAGTTCGATCACTTGCTATGACATGTGCTGACCTCCAGGGACTGGTGGGGACCAAAGGACCAGGAGGCGATGTGGAACAAAGCAAGGCCCTGGTTGGCAGCCAGCAGCCAGGGGAAGGAAGGTACCAATCGGCCCTGATTGCCAGCCAGACCTAGGGACCCTACTCTTGCACGAATGTCGTGCACCAGGCCTCTATTCTTAATATAAAAAGCGAAACTTACCTCAGAAAAGTATAATTACTTTTTTATGGAATAAATGAGTGCATAGGAATATCATTATTATATACCTTAAAAGATGTACAAAAATGCCCTGATCAGGTTGCTCATTTGATTGGAGCATCTTCCTGTACACCAAAAGGTTGCCAGTTTGATTCCCCATCAAGGCACATACCTGGGTTTCAGGTTCAATTCCAGGACAGGGAGCATACCCAGAGGCAACCGATGGATGTTTCTCATATCAATGTGTGTGTGTGTCTCTCTCCCCCACTCTCTAAAATCAGTAAGAACACATCCCCAGGTGAGGATTAAAATAAAATTATAACATATATATATATATATATAGTTATACAAATAACTCCCCTGATTATCACTAAACATCTAAAAAAACAAACAAACAAAAAAAAAACATGGGAGGAGTTCCTGGCCTGTGTATGTCAGTGGTTGAGCATCAACCCATGAACCAAGAGGTCACCAGATCAATTCCCAGTCAGGGCACATGCCCAGGTTGTTGGCTCAATCCTTAGTAGGGGGCATTCATGAGGCAGCTGATTGATGATTCTCTCTCATCATTGATGTTTCTATCTCTCTCTCCCTCTCCTTTCCTCTCTTTCTAAAATTAATAAAAACATATTAGAAAGGGAGGGGAGGATCTTGCCAAGAGCAATTATTAAACAATTCCTCTTGACCCAAACTTCAAAAATAAGTCTATAATTATTGAATATGAAATAGTTTTTATTTTGAACACAGCTGATGGAAGGCAACTTTTAAACAGAACACATTTAGTTAGCCCTGGCCAGGTGGCTCAGTTGGTTGGAGCATTGTTCCTTACACCAAAATGCGAGTTTGATTCCAAGTCAGGACACCTACCCAGGTTTTGAGTTCAATTCCCAGTAGGGGCGCCTGTGGGAGGCATGTACTCAGTTCATCAGGAAATTAGAAGGTCTTGAGCAGAAGAACAATGCAATCTGACTTAGCTTTTAATAGGCCCGCAGTGTTTAGAATTGAATAAAAGACTAGAATTGATTTTAAAAAAAGAAGTAAGTAAGAAGAAAAGGGAGGGAGGGAGAGAGGAAAGAAAAGGGGAGGGAGGGAGGAAGGAAGGAATAAAGAAAGAAGTCAATTAATTGACTATTAAGCTAATTTTGATAGCAGATGGTAGTGACGTGGCCTGGAAGATGATTGGTTTCTCAACATACAGTAAACCCTCAATTTTGCAGGCATTGAATTAAAAGACTTTGAATTTAACAGATAAAACTTCTGGTCTGTATATCATGAGTGAAAATTAACACCCCATTAATTTTAAAATGCTTTTAACCAAGATTTGTTTATAATTAAATTAACAGGTTATTTTTTTGTGATTTATTTACAGTCATTTTTAACAACCTTTAGCAAATTGGCCATATGTTGTAAAACCACTGTAGTAATTTTACCAACATAAATACCTATTACTCATCTACAACTATACTCTACACTAGTGGCCCGGTGCACGAAATTTGTGCACATTAAAAGGGGATTCATTAGAGGAAATAATATTGCTATTTGCCCTTTCTCTATAATAGAAGTGTCAGAGATGAAAGAAAATTAATAAAATGTATATGAAAACTTTTCTCTTGTCAGAGTCTGGGGCGCACCATGGAACCCAGAGTCAAGTCCCCGCCCACCCACATGCACCTCAAAATTGCATGAGACCCAGACCCGGCCCCCCCCCCCCGCCCCCACATTGGGCTAGATCCAGACCCGGCCAGTCCCACGCTTGTCAAACCCTGCTGGGCAGGGGGCATAGCCTCAGGACCCCTGGCCCAGCACCAGGACGGGGGGCGTGGCCTGAGGTACCCCAGCCCTGACCAAAGTGGGGGGCATGCCTTGAGGTCCTCCATCAAGTCCCACCAGGTGGGGGACATGGCCTGAGATTCCCTGTCAAGCCCCGCTGGGTGGCGGGCATGGCCCCGCCAGGTGGGAGGGCACAGCCTCAGGTCCCTCTTCAAGCCCTGCTGGGTGGGGGCATGGCCTGAGTTCCCCCGACCCAGCACTGGGGGTGCACCTTGAGGTCCCCTGTCAAGCCCCGCTGGGTGGGGGGTGTGGTCTAAGGTCCCCCAGCCTGGTGCAGGGGTGGGGACATGGCCTGAAGTCCCCTGTCAAGCCCCACCTGGTGGGGGGTGGCCTGAGGTCCCCCGGCCTGGTGCTGGGGCGGGAAGAGCAGCCTGAGGTCCCCTAGCCCAGCACCAGGACGGGAAGAGCACCTTGAGGTCCTCCGTGAAGCCCCGCTGGGCAAGGGGCATGGCCTCAGGTCCCCTGGCCTGGCACTGGGGCGGGGGGCGAGGCCTGAGTTCCCCTGTCAAGCCCCACGGGGGCAGGGGAGGGCACAGCCTCAGGTCCCTGCTGATTGCTTGTTAAGGCTCCTTATGGGAACTTGGCCTCAGCTGTAGGTGCAGCCATCTTTTTGATGGAGTGATGGTCAATTAGCATATTCCCTCTTTATTAGATAGGATATTTAAATCAAAGAGTCACTGCCCCTAAACAATGTTGGACAAATGATCAGGACATTATCACACCACATGGCGTGTGGGTAATTGGTTCTGCTGGCGAGTGGAGTGACTTTCTGCAGCAGATTTAACATGTGCCGGTGATGTTCCCATGTGCACTGAACCGTGCCCAGCCGTGCCCATTTGCTTATTCTCCGTGACTGGTGAATGCACTCATTTACTCGACCTATTCAGCATAAATTAAAATTATATATTAAGGTAAAATACATCATCGTAACCCTAACCTTAAAATATAAACAAAAGGAAAAGAGTTAATATAATGCTAAATTACTAATTAGAAATCATACAAAAGTTAGAGTCCAGAGTATGTGTGTCTCATATATGTGAGCAACATGGTATAAAAAAAAAAAAAGCAAACTGTATTGGACATTAAAAAGAAACAAAGACGGCCCTGGCCATTGTGGCTAAGTGGTGAGAGCATCGGCCCGCGCACTGAAAGGTTCACGGATTAGATTCCTGATCAAGGGCGCATACCTGGGTTGCAGGTTCCATCCCCAGCCCTGGTCCACTTGACGTGTTTCTCTCACATGGAGGTTTCTGTCTCTCCCTCCCTTGCTTTCACTCTCTCTAAAAAATCAGTGGAAAAAATATCCTTGAGTGAGGGTTAACAACAACAAAACAAAGACAAGATAAAAAATTATGTTAATATGTGGTATAAGGGCTAACACCAATCACAGAAAACATGTGAAACTGATGAAATTGGCACCAGAAAGGAAATGAACTGGGCTGGTGACACTTCAGTTGAGGAAGCATTGTTGAAGTGTGCACACAACGGCGTTCTTGTGGGCCCAGTGCAGGCAGCTGAATTGAAATCTGCAGCAGTTAAGTTTGCAAATCCTATGAACATACCATTCAAAGCAAGTGGTGGGTGGCTTGGGCGCTTTTACAAAAGGCAGGAAATTATGAGACAATGAATTTACAGTGAAAATTTAAGTGCTCCAACAGAAGAGACTAAACCATTTAGGCAAAAATTAATAGAACGCATAAATAACGCAATGCTACTACAGCCTCAGATTTACAATGCTGACGAAAGTGGTTTGTTCCGGCTTCTGTGCCTGAAAACACACAAGCCTACAAATATGAAAAACTGACACCTGGAAGAAAAGTCAGTACGGACAGGATCATGGCACTGCTATGTGCCAACACCAACGGATCACGTACTAGTAAACTGACCCCTGTGATTGTTGGTAAAACTCACAAACCTGGAGTTTTAAAAAATATAATGAATCATCTGCCTGTTTTGTATTGCAGCTCTAAAAAGGCATGGCTCAACGCAGACATTTTCCAAGACTGGTGTTTGAAAGAATTTGTACCCGCAGTCAGGAAATTTCAAGGCGAGGAGCTTGGAATACCACCAGAGGATGCAACATGTTTATTGCATTTAGACAATGCTCTTGCTCATCCATCCAAAAATATTTTATGTTCAGAGGATGTCAAATTTAGATGTATGTTTTTGTCAAAAAAAATACATCACGTATCCAGCCCATGGACCTGGGGAATAATTCTGGCAACCAAATGAATATACTGCAAAAAGTTTTAGAGGAAGTAGTGGTTGTATTGCAGAATGAAGGTAATGATGAACATACAACAGGACAGCGTATCTTACAAAACTTACCGTTTTAAGGAGTTATCGTGTAAAATCAGAAATTTTAAAATTTTGCTGCATCATGAAAAGAAGTGAAAGTGCAAACATTGGAAACTGGTTGGAAGAATTTGCTTGATGATGAAGGGAGACTTGCATTTAGAAGGGCTGGAGGCTACTGATTACTGTGGGACAACACAGAATATTGGTGGACAAGTAGCTGAGGAAGATGTTTTACAGTGGTTGGAAGAAGATGAAGGTGACCCTGGGTACCACACTATGAGTGAAAGTGAAATAGCAGATGAGGTGGTGACCTGGGAAGATGAGGATGGGAGTGAAGATAAGGAGGAAGAAGAAACAACACACCCCAAACACAAAGTTATCAGTGCTTGGATCCCATCTCCACGATCTAATAACATTTATTGACAATTCATCAGACAATGAAATTCAGCTTCATTAACGCATTTTCAAAATATTAGGGAGTTAATTATAAAAAACAGCAGACTTCAAAAGTTCAAACTAAACTTGACAGGGTTTTCAAGGCAGGATTACCTAAAGGAAGCACCTCATCATGGAAGATTAATGTCACAGCACAACTACAACTACAGTGTCTGGATATATCATCATCAAAAGATAATTAAATAGGAAAACGTTTTTCTGTTCTTATAAAATTTAAATTTTGTTTTGTTTTTAAGAATATTGTTTATTTTTTAGTTAAATATAATTAAAGTGTATTTTTGGAAAAATGTTTATTTCAATTTGAATTGCATACTTATTACAGTCTCAAAACTACAGTGGTACATAAGCAATAATATCTGTAGAAAAATTTTCTGTGAAATTAAACTTTTCATACACACTTAATTTTAAATACACAAACATGTCTACGTAAGTAAAAGCAGGTAAACTAATTTGTCAGTTTTTCACGTACACATTCGGAAAACCTACTTTATTTTATTCTAGAGGCCCGGTGCACGAAATTCGTGCCTGAGGCGGGGTGTGTTCCTCAGCCCAGCCTGCACCCTCTCCAATCTGGGACCCCTCGAGGGATGTCTGACTGCCCTCTCACAATCCAGGACTGCTGGCTCCCAAACGCTCACCTGCCTGCCAGCCTGATCAACCCCTAACCACTCCTCTGCCAGCCTGATCAACCCCTAACCACTCCTCTGCCAGCCTGATCAATGCCTAACTGCTCCCCTGCTGGCCCAATTGCCCCTAACTGCCCTCCCCTACAGGCCTGGTCCCCCCAACTGCCCTCTCTTGCAGGCCTGGTCCCTCCCAACTGCCCTCCCCTGCTGGCCTGATCTCCCCCAACTGCCCTCCCCTGCTGGCCAGATCACCCACAACTGCCCTTCCCTGCCGGCCATCTTGTGGCAGCCATCTTGTGTTCACATGGGAGTGGCCATCTTGTGTGTTGGAGTGACCGTCAATTTGCATATTACTCTTTTATTAGATAGGCTAAGAGACTTTTCGCTCTAAGGGACACCTCCTTGCCTGAATTCGTCCCTTGCATTGAGGTTTCATTTTATTTTGAAGATAACCTGACAAGATTTGCTGACAGATTAGATGTGAGGTTTAAGATAAAGAGAAAGACAGGAGCTGAGGATGGCACCAAGTTTTCAGCTGAGCAATTGGAAGAGCTGTCATTAACTCAAACAAGAAAGACCACATGAAGGGCAGGTGTGAGAAAGACTATCAATAGTTCAATTTTGGAGACCTTAGGTCTGGAACACCCAATAGCTATTTTTTTTAAAAGGACAGCAAGTAGGCAATTTGATATATAGGTCTGGCATTAAGGAGAGAGATCTGATCTGGAGATATAAATTTGAAGATCATTAGTATATACAAGGTAATAAAAGTCATGAGAAAAACAATCAAGAACTGAATCCTGGGACGCTTGAATGTGTAAAAGGAGGGAGATGAGGAGAAGCCAAACAGACCAAGGACAGACTAGGAAAGGCAAGGAGGAAACCAGGTGATTTTCTAGATAAAAATCATCCAACTCTAGAATATACTACTCAAATGTACAAAGTACACTGTAATTAGTCATATTAAAATCGTGTAACAGAAAAAAAGGGGGAAACATGCAGGGAATATCCTTACTTTATAAACTGAATTTTTGTAAATTTTGTAATATGAAGTCCCTGTTGAAAAATTAGGTGAGGTGCATACTGAAATGTATTCTCTTTAAAAAAGAAGGATAAAGGCATGCACTCATGGTACCTTTCAAAAAGAAGATTCACTACATTAGGAGCACCTTGGTTTATCTAGTGTCTATGGCAGGTTTCAGAGACCTGTTGGTTCAGGAAGCCCACAATACTGAGTGTCTGGCCATTTACAGAAAAGGTTTGTCAACCCCTCATCTAGCAGATTAATCCCTGGATGTGCTTTAATAGGTTTTACTCAGTATTCTGAAATTTGTAGATAAGATATGAAACAAATTGCCTTGTGAAACCCCTGGGCTTTCAGATTAATTTGAGGGTCCAATATTTGAACACTCAGGAATTAGGAACAAGCACAGAAAGCTAATAGCTAGTAATTTAGATAGAAACAAAGTAGAGTGACAATGTAGCATATAACTTCCTATTATAACTGAGCAGTTATTAAAAGTATCCTCACAAAATTTGCTTAAGACATGACATTAAACCCAATGATTTAACTACATGTCAATTGTCTAACAATCAATATATTGTAGACCAGAACTACCCTCATTTTCTCAGGTGGCTGCATACTACATTATTTTATGGGTATAATAAAGTATTTCCTTAGAGATAGGTATTTACACTATCTCCAACTTTTTGGTATGCAATCCTAATATATAAAAACCCTGGGTCATAACAACTAGTAACGACTGGAGGGTGACCAACCGGAAGTCAGTGCTGGCACTGCCCCCAAGCAAGCAGTAAGGGGCAATCAGGCAGGCAGGCAGAGGAGTTAGGGATGATCAGGTAGGCAGACAAGCGATTAGGGGAGATCAGGTGGGCAGATGGCCCCTCACTGGCTGGCCCTGCCCCCAAGCAAGCAGTTAGGGGCAATCAGGCAAGCAGGCAGGCAGAGTGGTTAGGGGTGATCAGGTAGGCAGGCAAGAGGTTAGAGATCAGGTAGGTAGGCGAGCAGTTAGGGTCGATCAGGTAGGCAGACAGCCCTTCGCAGGCCTGGCCCCATCCCCCAGCAAAGAAAGAGGGAGGCCCAGGCCAGCCAAGCCATTGCACCCCAGCCTGTCACCTGCAGAGGGAGGCCACTGGTGGCAGGGAATGCGGGGGCAGTGCTGGACAGATTGCAAGCAGTGGCAGCAGCAGGGGTGGGGCCACCTGCCTGCAGTCCGGGGAAGGAAAGCTTTGATAGGCCCTGATCTCAGGCCAGGCCTAGGGACCCTACCTGACGGATCCTGGATCGTGAGAGGGGGCAGGCTGGGCTGAGTCCCCCCCCCACACACCGAGTGCACAAATTTTGATGCACCAGGCCTCTAGTGTTGCAATAAAGATCCTTAACATACATATTTGTATTTGTAACATTTATATAAATATCCTTAGTGCATATATGTATATTATATGTCTTTACCATCTATGTCACATTATATATATATATATGTGTGTGTGTGTGTGTGTGTGTGTATATATATATACATATATATATACACACATACACACATTTATTATATATATATATACTAGAGGCCCAGTACACAGAACTGTGCACCAGTGGGGCCCTTTGGCATGGCCTGTGGGGAAAGGGCTGAAACCAGCAGTCCAATGCTGCCTGCCCTCCTGCCTGCTGCTCCTGCTCATTCCGGCCCCACTGCGCCTGCTGAGGGCTCACGTCCGGCAGAGGCTCGCACCACTGCAGAGGTGCTCCCCAGCCATGAGCCCTGCATCTGGCTCCCGACTGGGGAGATTGGATTGGGGCAGGGGGATGCCTGTGATGCGGTCAGCCCTCTTGGTGGGTAGTGGGACGCCCTTGCCAGCACGAGATCCGGATCCGTCCCGCTGGCTGACGTTCGTACTGGTTGGTGAGAGCCATCTGATGGCCACTTTTACTAGTATGTCTTTTTTCCCTGCCAAGCATTTAGGGAGGGGAAGCGGCTGCGGTGCCTGAGGCCAACTTCCAGGAGGCCGTCAGTGCTGTCAGGATTGTGCTGGTCCTGCAGGTCCATTGGTGCCTGGCCCATTCTCCAGAGACTGGGCCTGCAGGACTACTGAGGAAGTGAGTGGCTGCCGCCAGGCTGGTGGGTTGCCTGGACAGGTTGGTCAGCTGAGCAGCACTCCCACTGTGGGAGCACACTGACCACCGGGGACCGCTCCTGTCGACCAGTCATTTAGCCATTCAGTCGTTCGATCGCTTAGGCTTTTGTATATATAGATAATACATATAATGCCCTAGTGCATGTTTTATATACATAATAATATATAATTAATGTCATTAGAATGTGTACATGTGAGTTTATACAAGTCATGTTTTCCTGTAGGATTTAGTTCTGGAAGTGAAGCTATTGGGATAAAAGAATGACATGAAATTTTGAAACAAACTCAATTACCCTTCTAAAAAAGATGTGCCAAGTTCATCTCCCAATAGTGCACAAGAATGCCTTTTCCTCCCATGTGCCAATTCTGGTTGTTATTTTTTAAAATAAAATAATTATCATCATTAGTTCCAAAAATGGTATCTCATTGTTTGTTGATTTGCATTTTTCTGATTACCAAGCAAGGTTCACTCTCTCTAGTAAAAATATAAAATTAGTTCATCAGGAATGTTAGCTCAAATTGGAATTTGTTTTATAGGAAAAGAATAATCACCTACTGTTAAGTACTGCTGTAGGCTTACCTGTCAGAATCTTCATCCTCCATAATAGAAACCTGCTGCTTATCGGTTTGGTCACTGTTGCTCTGCTGACTCAGTCCAACACTGTCACTGTCATCAGCACCATCACACATGGTTCCTGATGCTTCCCTTTTACTGCTTTTCTGCTCCTTTTTTTCTTCAACCTTTGATGACAGATCGATATTAGGGATATTGTTGTTATCTCACTCATTGAAAAGACTGTGTTTTCATTCATTCTATCATTTGGCTTTATTACCTTATTCACGAAAATGACGGTGTTTTCATTCATTTCATCACTTGGCTGCTCGTTATCAGTGTGTTCACTGTTGCTTTGCTGACTCAGTCCAACACTGTCACTGTCATCATCAGCACCATCACACATGGTTCCTGATGCTTCCCCTTTACTGGTTTTCTGCTCCTTTTTTTCTTCAACCTTTGATGACAGATCGATATTAGGGATATTGTTGTTATCTCACTCATTGAAAAGACTGTGTTTTCATTCATTCTATCATTTGGCTTTGTTATTACCTTATTCACGAAAATGACTGTGTTTTCATTAATTTCATCACTTGGCTGCTGATTATCAGTGTGTTCACTGTTGCTCTGCTGACTCAGTCCAATGCTGTCACTGTCATCAGCACCCTCACACATGGTTCCTGATGCTTCCCTTTTACTGCTTTTCTGCTTCTTTTTTTCCTCAACCTTTGATGAAAGTTTGATATTAAGGATATTATGATTATGTTATTCATTAAAAAGGCTGTATTTTCATTAATTTTATGAAATTGCTATGACTTGAACCAATAAAAATATTTTGTTTGTTGAAGTTTATCAATAAAGGTCATTGAAATTGTCAATTCTACTTCATTTCTGTTTCAGTAAAGAAGACGACTTTTCCAAGATTTCTAATAGGGCTGTCTTAATTTTGTGCTCCTATTCAAATCGCATCCACTTTGCTACCTAACATTCCCTTTACCTACCCCCAGCCCATTTATCTAGCAGAGACAGAGAAACAAAAGGACAAAGATGAAAAATGTGTCCTCTTCCGTCTTTCCCTCCTGGGTCTTGCATTACCCACTAGATTTAGAGGATGTGAAATTGTGCATCAGTAACAAATAGGAAGCTTTCCTCTTTCTGCACGAAGCTATTCCTTTCCCCATTGCCTTTTACAATACTTTTTTCTTTAAGATCTTTGAGGGTATAAAAAAAGTGGTGGCATTCATAAAATATATGAACCACAGTTTACTACAACACTGGAGCAGAATGAAACCAATGAATTGTTGGTTAATGTACAACTCTGGGAAATGAGTAATACAATCACTATAAAATCTTATAGCTAGAGGATATACAAGTAATTATCTACTCACTTTATCCCTATAGTTACTAATAATGGAAATAAAACCAAGGTTAAATGACCTGTCCAAACTTGGTAAGGATGCAATTTCTACCATTTTATGGCACCAAAAGAGAGGATATAATTCTATAATGCTCAATCAGATAAGTAAACAGAAAATTTCATCAAATTAATCAGGTAATTTAAGTATGACTTTTGAAAAGTAATTTAATGCCTTAGTGTAATGAGAAGTCTTATCCACATCCTATATAATAAAGAGATAATAAGCAAATTAACCCTCATGCCCTCACAAGATGGCTGCCTATGACCAGACCGGCAGGTGGGTTAGTGAGGGACAACCAAATGACTGAAAAGCAGGTTGTGTGGGGTGACCAGGCCAGTGCGGGGGGGGCCATAAGGGGGTCAATTGGGGGCGACCAGGCCCGCAGGGGACCAGTTGGGGGGCGACCAGGCCGGCAGTGGGGGGTCAGTTAGGAGCAACCAGGCTGGCAGGGGGGGCAGTTAGGGGTGAGTAGGCTGGCGGGGGGCAGTGAGGGGTGACCAGGCTGGCAGAGTGGGGGCAGTTTGTGGTGACTAGGTTGGCAGGAAGGGCAGTAAGGGGTAACCAGGCCAGGGGGGGGGGGCTGATAGGAGCGACGAGGCCAGCGGGGAAACAGTAAGCAGCGATCAGGCCTGTGGTGGTTGACAATGCAGAGGCATGTCTCAGTGCAATGGTCCCCCTGAGGAGCATGTTGTCGCAACCCCATGCTGGGCTCCCAGCCCTGAGAACCAGAGCTGGGAGGAGGAGCCTACATGACATCTGGCTGTCCTTCAGGAAGAGGTGAGAGTCTGCTAGAAACCCAGGAGTCCTCTTAAAGGGCCAACACATGAGTATCATTCCCACCACTCACCCTGGGCCTATGAAGAAAGGGTGGCTCAGAGTGGCCTGGGAGTCATGTGAGGAGATTGCTTTGTGTGGATCTGGGAGAGAGCTGAAGGGATGGCCTCTGGGTACCCTCCCTGTGCTGAGTCCTTCTCCCACAATGCCCTCAGATGCCATGACCCCTGGGTCAAGTCCTCCCTTCCTTATGGCATCAGACTGGAGAATGTACCAGGGGTGGGCAAACTTTTTGACTCGAGGGCCACAATGGGTTCTTAAACTGGACCAGAGGGCCGGAACAAAAGCATGGATGGAGTGTTTGTGTGAACTAATATAAATTCAAAGTAAAGGAGCGGAGGGGAGAGCAAGAGAACCCTCCGCTCTTTCGGCTCCGTGGGCCGGATAGAACAGCCGAACGGGCCGGATCCGGCCCGTGGGCCATAGTTGGCCCACGGCTGTAACTAGCCCATCTTTCTGAATCCTTGTCCCCGACCCTGTGGAGCTACACACGGGAAAGGAGCCAGCTGCCTGCACTCAGGGTGTACACTTTCATGGAGATCTCTTAAGGAGGTCAGGATGGACTCAGGGGGTGTCAGAGACTGAGTTGTGTGACTTTGGGTTGGGGGCTTTTATTCTCTTGCTGGTCTAACTGAAGCCACCATTCCAGTGCCAAGCCTTCTCTTCACACAGCCAAATCTTGATACTTGGGGCATGATGTATTCGGCTGGCCTTACCCTAATGACTCCCTGAGGCCCCACCCTACCACAAAGGTCCACAGGTCTCTAGTGGGTTATAACTGGCATTTGTATACCCTGGGACTGGTGCTCAGTGGCCTCACACCCAGAAATAAAGCTGAGTTTAAATCTGTATCAATCTGGTAAACACCACTCGCACCTACCTGATGACTCACTTAACTCATGCAACTAACATACCAACAGGAGCTCTTTCAGTGACTGACCCCAACAGAAAGCTGGTAGGTGGAGGTGGATCTCAGAGTGACATGGGCTTTTTGCTCCGCTGCCCCATGGGCTTGGTGCTGGTGGAAGGAGGCATTGCTGTGCAGCTTGGCCCCTCCCAGGTGCACCCAGGCCTAGCGGAGGCAGTCACAAACTGGATCGCTTTGTTGCTCCACACAGGTAGCCCAGGGGAAATCACAGGCAGAGACTGACATTGACTTGCAACAGAGTCCCTCCCAAGAGGCTCCAGAACCAACACACCCAGTGGGGGGCTTCAGAGCATGACCCAATTAGCTCCACAAGCAGAACACCCGAACAGAAGTCTGGGCAGGCACCACACCGAGCTGGCATGAATTACTTGACATGGGGCCAATCTTTGAATAGCAGCTTGTATACTGTGTATAGTCAGCCAGCATGAGGATCAACCCCATTCATGCACAGGCCAAGAACAGTAAAAACTCTAACAAAGAAGGGCTCACATAACACAATAACACTCACAAGTGACATTCCTGGAGCACCTAGGTCAGGTGATCAGAAAGATTGTACCAATGTGCCTCACTAGACACCTAATACATAAGGCCATTATACCAAGACTGGAAGGCAAAGCAGATCTACCCAATACACAAAAACAAATATCACGTTGCAGCCAAAATGGAGAGATAAACATGCCCCAAATGAAAGAACAGAAGAAATCTCCAGAAAAACACACACACACACACACACACACAAACAAAACAAACAAACAAAAAACTAAATGAAATGAAGGCAAGATACAGAGTTTAAGATTATGGTTACAAAGATGCTCAAGGAACATAGTGAGGACGTCAACAAAGAGACAGCAAGTGTAAAAAGTGACAAAGAAACCATGTGAGATAACCACTCAGAAATAAAGAATACAATATCTGAAATGAAAAATACATGAAAAGGAATCAATAGCAGATTAGATGGAGTAGAGAATATAATATTTTTTAGAAATATAAATTTTATTGATTTCAGAGAGGTAGGTATAGAAAGAAAGAGAGATAAAAACATCTATCATGAGAAAGAATCATTGATCAGTTGCCTCCTGCATGCCTCACACTGAGGATCAAGCCCACAACCTGAGCATATGTCCTGACATGGAATCAAAGCGTGACCTCTGGTTTATAGGTCAACACTCAGCCACTGAGCTATGCCAGCTGGGTGAGAATAGAATCTTTGATTTAGAAGACACGGTAGCAGGAAATGCCCAATTAGAGCAGAAAGAATTATTTTTTTAATAAGGCTAGTTCAAGGGACTTCTGGAACAACACAAAGCATAGCAACATCCACATTATAGGGGTACCAGAAAGGGGAGAGAGACAGAGCAAAAACTTGAGAGCCGATTTGAAGAAATAATGACTGAAAACTTCCCTGACTGGGTGAAGAAAAAGGAGACACAAGTGCAGGACACAGAGTACCATATAAGAGGCCCACAGCAAGACACTGCATAATTAAAATGGCAAAGGCTAAAGACAAAGAGAGGATCTTAAAAGCTAAAAGAGAAAAAGAGATATCTACCTACAAGAGAGGACCCAGAAGACTATCAGATGCTTTCTCAACAGAAACATTTCAAGCTGGTAGGGACTGGTACAAAATATTCAAAGTGATGAAAAAGAAGGACCTACAACCAAAACTATTCTACCCAGCAAAGCTATCATGTAAAATTGAAGAAGAGAAAGAGCTTTCCACATAACTTAAAGGAGTTCATCTAAAAAGACAGACAGTATTAGAGGAAATATTAAAGGGACTTCTATATAAAGAAAAAAGCAGGGACATAATTACTATGGGTAGCAATAATTATGAAGAATGAAATGGCAATATATGAGTACTATCAGTAATCCCTTAAATTGTGTACAGATTAAATGCTTCAATCAGAAGACAGTAAATGGATGGATAGGGAAACAAGATCCCTACATGTGCTGCCTACAAAAGACCCACTTCAACAAAAGATACACACATACTGAAAGTAAATAAATGGAAAAAGATATTTCCTGAAAATGCAAACAAAAAAAGGCCCTGGTCTGGTGGCTCAATTTGTTAGAGTATTGTCCCGATACGCCAAGTTTGCGAGTTCAATCTCTCATCAGGGCATATACAAGAAGCAACCAATGAGTGCATAAATAAATGGAACAACAAATTGATGTTTCTCTCTGTCTCTCTTGGTCTGTCAGTCTCTCCCTTCCTCTCTCTCAAAACAATAAATTAAAAAATTAATTAAACAAATTTTTGCTTTGCCAGGGTGCTCAGCGGTCAAGTGTCCACCCAGGAAACAAGAGTTCACTAGTTTGATTCCTGGTCAGGACACATGCCTAGGTTACAGGCCCAATCCCCAGGAGAGAACATGCAGGAGGCAGAGGATTGATGTTTCTCTCTCATTGATGTTTATATTTCCCTATCCCTTTCCCTTCTTCTCTCTCTCATAAATAAAACATCCTTAGCTGGTTTTGCTCAGTGGAGAGTGTCAGCTTGCAGACTGAAGGGTCCTGTGTTCCATTCTCTTCAAGGCACATGCCAAAATATATATATATTTTAAATAAAATAAAACATATTTAAAATTTATTTTTCAACCACAAAGAAAAGCCTGGGTAGCAATACTTATGTCAGACAAAATAGAAGTTAAATCTGAGGCTATAAAAGAGACACAGAAAGCCATTACATAATGATATGGGATCAATCCAACAAGAAGAAATAATCCTTATAAATATACTAGAGGCCCAGTGCACAAAATTCATGCACTGGGAGGGGAGGGGTGAGTGTCCCTCAGCCCAGCCTGTATTCTCTCCAATCTGGGACCCCTCAGGGGATGTCTGACTGCAGTCAGATACCCCTCTCACAGTCCAGGACTGCTGGCTCCCAACCTCATGCCTGCCTGCCTGCCTGCCTGCCTGCCTGCCTGCCTGATTGACCCTAACCCATTCTGCCTGCCAGCCTGATCACCCCTTAACCACTCCCCTGACAGCCTGATCGACATCTAACTGCTCCCCTGCTGGCCCCATCACATTCAACTGCCCACCCCTGCTGGCCTGGTTGCCCCTAACTGCCCTCCCCTGCTGGCCATCTTGTGGTGGCCATCTTGTTACCACATGGGGGCTGCCATGTGGTGATGACATGGGGATGGCCATCTTGTGCCCACATGGGGGCGGCCATCTTTTGCAAGGGCATGATGGTCAATTTGCATATTACCTCTTTATTATATAGGCTATGCACCCACCAGAGGAGCATTTAAAAATATAATGCAAATATTGATACAACCATAGTTAGGGTGTTAAATACCCCATTGATATCAATGGATAGATCTTCCAAAAATAAAAAAATCAGGAAGGTAACAGCACCCTTAAAGGACCCATTTTACCAGAAGAATTACATTGATTTTTTTTCATAGCATTAAACTACAGGGTATACATTTTCCTCAAGTGCACATGGAACATTTTCCAAGATAGACCATGTGTTAGGCCATAAAACAAGCCTCAGTAAATTTAAAAAGACTGAAATCATTTTGCACATCTTCTCCAATGACAATAAGTGTGTACCTATTAATAATCACTTTAAATGTAAATGGCTTAAATGTTCCAATCAAAAAACACAGAGTAGGTGAATAGACAAGAAAACAAGACCTCTACATGTACTGTCTACAATAGAACCACATCAGCAAAAGATACACACAGACCGAAAGTAAAGTGATGGAAAAGGATATTTCCTGAAAATGAAAACTAAAAAGGCCCTGTCCTGGTAGCTCAGTTGGTTAGAGCATTGTCCCAAGTTTGTATGTTCAGTCTCTCATCAGGACACATACAAGAAGCAACCAACGAATGCATAAATAAATGAAACAACAAATCGATGTTTCCCTCTCTGTCTCTCTTTCTGTCTATCTGCCTGCCTCTCACTCTTTCTTTCTTTTGTCTCCTGCACAACAGCTCTCCCCCTGTAGTTGCAACTGATCCCCACAGCCAATTGGTCTGGAGGTCAATTCCTCTCAGAGACATCAATAGCAATCAAGGCTCAACTACAACAAAACTGTGCACACTGCCCACAAAGGGGTGCACCAAGAGTGTCAACCTTGGGTGATTGGGGAGGCTGAGCCACTGAGCCCTATAGGACACCTACTACACAAACACACTCTATCAACTCAAGGAGACTTAGCAGCTACCCAATATAAAGAAACAAACACAGGGAAGCAGCCAAATGCGGAGACAAAGAAACGTGTCACAAATGAAAGAAATGGAAGAACGTTAACTACTGGATATAGAGTTCAAAACCATGGTTATAAGGTTACTCAAGAATTTTCTAGAACCTTCTGAGGAACTTAGTGAGACTTTCAAGGATCTTAGTGAGAATGCAAAAAAAAAAAAAAAAAAAAAAAAAAGAAAGAAAAGAAAAAAGAAAAGGACCAGTCAGAAATTAAGCATACACTGACTGGAATAAAGAATAATATAAAGATATCCAACAGCAGACTAGAGGATCACAAGAATCAAGTCAAAGATTTGAAATATGAGGAAGCAAAAAACACCCAACCAGAAGAGCAAAAAGAAAAAAAGAATCCAAAAATATGAGGATAGTATAAGGAGCCTGTGGGACAACTTCAAATATAACAACATCTGAATTATGGGAGTACCAGAAGAAGAAAGAAAGCAAGATATTGAAAACCTATTTGAAGAAATAATGATAGAAAATTTCCCTATCTGGTGAAAGAAATACTCTTACAAGTCCAGGAAGCACAGAGAACCACACTAAGACACAGCAGAATTAAAATGCCAATGGCAAAAAACAAAGAGAGAACTTAAAAGCAGCAAGAGAAAAACAGTTAGTTACCTACAAGGGAGTGTCCATACGACTGTCAGCTGATTTCTCAACAGAAACTATGCAGGCCAGAAGGGAGCAGCAAGAAATATTCAAAATGATGAATAGCAAAAACCTACAACCAAGATTACTCTACCCAGCAAAGCTATCATTTAGAATTGAAGGTCAGATAAAGAGCTTCACAGACAAGAAAAAGCTAAAGGGGTTCATCACCACCAAACCAGTATTATATGAAATGCTAAAGGGTATTTTTTAAGAAGGAGAAGGTAAAGATAAAAAATATGAACAACAAAGTGATAAATACATATCTATCAACAATTGAATCTAAAAATCTAATGAATAAAAAATCTGATGAACAGAATAAACTGGTGAATGGAATAGAATCAGGGGGATGGAAATGGAAAAGACTGACGATTCTCATAGGGAAGTGGGTGTGGGGGTGTTTGGAAAGAGATTAGACAAAGATCTTTTATGAATCTATGCATTACCCATGGACACAGACAATAGGGTGGTGAGGGCCCGGTGTGGGGTGGAAACCAGGTGGGGGATAGCCATGAAGGGAAAAAGAGGAACATCTGTAGTAATCTCAACAATAATGATTAATTTATGAAATTATTCAAATGCAAACAAAAATAAGCTGGATAGCAATATTTATTCAGAAAAAAATGGAATTTAAAACTAAGACTAACAGATGACAAAGGAGGCCATTACATAATAATAATGGGATCAATCCAACAAGACACTCAACCACTGAGCTATCCCAGCTGGGCGAGAATAGAATCTTTGATTTAGAAGAAAAGGTAGCAGGAAACACCCAATTATTCACCTACCACAGGAGAACCTAATTATATACAAAAAATATTAATACAATCATAGTTGGGGGTTTAACACCCCATTGACATCAATGGATAGATCTTTCCCCAAAAAATCAACCACAATGGTATCAAACTAGAAATCAATTACACACACACACACACACACACACACAAAAGAACACCTGAGAACACACAAACACATGGAGGTTAAATAATCTGTTACTAAACAGTGGATGCATTAACAATGAGATCAAAGGAGAAATCAAAAGATTCCTTGAGACAAATGAGATGAGAACATGACAAATGGGACATAGTGAAAGCAGTCCTAAGAGAGAAATTCAAAGCAATTCAGGCCTACCTCAAGAAACAAGAAAAATCTCAAATTAACAATGTAACTTCATCAGAAGACATGTTTTAAATGAGCCTATTGGATTGTTGTAAAAGGAATAATATGATCTTAATTAGATCACTTGGTTGATTATTATTATTGATAGTATTCTTGTTTTTTTAGATAATGAAGTTCACCAAACATAAAATAAACCATTTTAAAGTGAGAAATTCAGTAGCATTTGGTACATGTACCATGTTGTGCAATGACCACCTCTATCTACTTCCAAAACTTCATCACTTCAGAAGGGAACCTTATTCCCATGAAAAAGGAACTCCCTATTCCTCCTACCGAAGTCTCTGGCAATAGCTTGTATGATTTCTGTTTCTATGGATTAACTTATTGTGGAAATTACACATAAAGGAATCAGAAAATAAAATAAACATATTTTCCACCCTGGCCTGCATCGCTCAGTTGGTTTGAGCATTGTCACATGCACCAAAGGGTCACAGGTTGAATTCCCAGTCAGGGCACATATCCAGATTGCCAGTTCAATCTTGGTTGGGATCGATGCAGAAGGCAGCCAATCAGTATTTCTTTCTCACATCAATGTCTCTCTCTCTCTCTCTCTCTCTCTCTCTATATATATATATATATATATATATGTGTGTGTGTGTGTGTGTGTGTGTGTGTGTGTGTGTGTATGTGTGTGTGTATATGTATATATATATACACATATACATATATATACATATATATATTTCTCTCTCTCTCTCTCTCTCTCTCTCTCTCTCTCTCTCTCTCTCTCGGTGGCTCCCTCCCCCACCCCATTCCTCTCTCTCTAAAATCAATTTAAAAAAATATATCCTCACTTGAGGATTTAACAACAAAAGACTCATTTTGTATTACAAACATAAAACAATGACAGGTAGGCCACTACAAAATTTTAAGAGTTAGGGCTACTGAAAATTATATTGAGACCAGGAAAATTACTTTCACAAGGGAGAACGTTACCTTGAAATCTTCATTGTGTGATGTAGGCCATGCATCATCAATGCCAGATTTGCTGGAAAGTCTTTACAGTAAAATATAGAACAAAAATGAGTGAGTTTGTTACTTTAATAAAGCAACAAAAAGGGGGGCGGGGAATCAAGCTGGGAAAAAGGAAACATACGTAAAATTTTAGACAATAAAAAAAGGAAAAAATATTAAAAAGCAACAAAAAATCTAAGTGAAAGATCAGCTACCTATAAATGAAATAGTTTCTTGATATAAGTAATACTGGGCCTCTGTTTTAAAAAAGCTTTTAGTTACCTATTTCTGCCACCACCTCTCCCAACCTATGATCTATTTAATGAAGGCACACTCTGCTTGAGTTTAATTTGTCTTCACCAATTAAGGGCAGACATAACTTTTGTTCCCTGAACTGAAACTCATCTGATGACCTACATCCAGGTAGGAAGATACACTGAACCTTCCTCAACATCTGTCCCTGATTCAAAGGCTAATCAATGTCAGTCAAAAATGGCAATTTTGCTTCTTTAACCTGGAAACCACTTATTAAGGAGAACCCATTTCTTCCTTTTACCCTAAAACTGTAGAGGAAGTTCCCTGAAATGGTTGAAAGTTAAATGTCCAAAAGTCAAAGAACAAATGTATATGTTGTTAGCCTGCCTTCCCACTCCCAGATCACCCTCTTCAGGCTCCATGCCAGTCACCCACATTTAAATCTTCAGCCGATGAGGGCACAGACTCCTGAAACAAGGACGGGCTAAAATGACAAAGAATAGGAGCTCTCTATTTCCCTTGCTCCTTGAAATCAGTCTAAATGGAGTCTCAGTAATCCACACATAACACAGTCATGTTACCAACTCCATTACTGATCTGACATCTAGTCCTACCCCTGCCCAATAGCAGAGCAGCTAATTGGGAAAACAGGTAGCACTGAGAAGACACCTGCCTTGGGCCATAGATCTATGTAGTTTAGCAATGCTCATCCCCTAGGACTCAAGGAGACCTAAGCCCCACTCTGTGAGTCAGAGTTCAGGTAGATGGCATCACAATCCTTTATGTGATCAAAAGATCTTTCCAGTAGCTCACATTTTTAAAATACCTTTCTAAAGAAAACTTGACTGTTGCTAGTTCCTCCAATTGAACACACTAACAAAAGAGCAGCAAAATTTTCAAGACTTCTTTGAGCCCCATATTTTAATCTGCCTTTCTAGAGAACTCCCAACACCCTATGGCCTTCTTTCTTAAAACTTATATTTAACTTGTCACAAACTCCAATATACTCATCTCGTTTCCAAAACTCTTATTCCAACCTTCACCGAGTGTTGTTCCTCTTGAAATTTAGAAAGTCCTGCTAATTCCATTCTTATCCTCTATTGACTGTGTTCACTACCCAATCCCCATAAGTCTATTATTAAAACTCACCAACAGAATGATAAAGAGGAGTATTACACTTAGCAACCTGAATTTACATATGAGTTCCACCACTTTTTACATCCCAGTGAGTCAATTTAAACCAGTTTCCAATATTTCATGTGAACAACCACTAGGCCAGGATGTTAAACAAGTTAAAGAACTACAGGAAGTTTTGATTAATTAATTGATAGCCTCCCTCAAACTCCTGAAATTCTACGTGATTTTCTTTCTGCCTATGAAAATATGAAGAACACTGGAGCTAGCAGAAGCAGAAAAAAACAAAACACAATAAAAGACACACCCAAAAAAAAAAAAGCAGAAAAGAAAGTAAAATAAATAAATAAAAAAATAAATAAAATAAATAAATAAATAAATAAAATAAATAAATACATGCCATGGAAGAGGAAAGAAGGGCACTAGGGAAAAAAAAACAAACAAACTTCATACAACTGGACAAGGTTACTACCTGAAGTAAAATCCACACTGGGAAGTCAGTAAATAGAGAAATCAATTAGGAAAATCCTCTAAATACACGCTGAATTTAATGAACATAACACCGTCTATACATAGAGATTATTCACTTACAGATAACTAATTCATCTCAAGAAGAATAGATATCATTTTATGTAAAAACACTTGCCTAAGTTGGCCTTGCTGAGGTAAAACCTTTGGTTCTGTGGCCATAGCTAACTGAGATGGGCCCTAAAAGCTTTAGTGGGAAGAACAAGGTCCTATTTACCACTACAATGTTCAAGTACAGTAAGATAAACACTTGGACTAACTGGGCCACTTAATAAAACTCTAAATTAGAGTTAATACACAATCAGATTTGACTTTCTGAGTTATCTGATTTGTATCCATATTTCAATGACAGTGCTACACAGGAACTTATCAGTGTATGTTGAGAAACAACAGAATAATTTGGGAGCCAACCTGGTTAACAATCAAACCATGGGTCAGCCCCTTGCTAACTATGGAATCATGGGTCAAGTCATCCACCTCCCTGAACCACAGCAGCCTCACTACAAAAAGGAGGGTAAATAGCACAGTTACTTTGCAGAGCTATTGTGAAGACTACTGTATATAACACAGGTTAATTAGATGAAATAGTGACTGGCTCATGACAGAACACTTTAGAAATTTTAGTTTTTTTTCTCTGCACTCTCTTAGTTAACATACAATTTTAAAAGTCCATAAAACCCTACCTGCTTAAAGAGTCTTTTTCAGAGATCTCATCCACTATTAAAGAAAAGCATAAAATACATTTTAAACAACAATAAAAAAACTGGACTTTAGAAGTACTGGACTAATGCTTTTTTAGAAAGTATTCCTTTGGGACCTCACCTGAAGATTATAGTAGAGTGAATATTAATCATATTATTGGTAGGCCATTAACACATTAAGAACATTTACTTTCTCTTTTAAAATATACCAAATGCAAGAAAAGGAAGAATGGGATCTATCAAAATATGATACTTACCTTTGAACTGTTATGTACAATGAACATATTCCTAACCAAACCCCACCAGACTGATAGAAAATTGTTTCACTAGTAGAAGCAGGATCATAGACTAACAATGAAAATTTTAAATAGCATGAGTTTTCTGGACATCTTCCATTAAGAACAGTTAGAAGAGAGTACACTTATTTTGCCCTAACACAATACAACTTCTCCAGCTCTTCAGTGACGACTAGCAAGTTTAGGATGAAACACCCTATCACAAGGAAGCGTGGTCGCTAGGCACTACACTTCGCAGCACGGCAAAACATAGAAAACTGACTCTTTCTGGCCTCATTACCATCTGCAAGATAAGTAGGAAAGGTTTTGTGATTCCAGTTGTGTAAAATATAACACTTGTGATTGTCTCCTTCCAGTGCTCGAGTCTACCTGGGCCCGCATCATAGCTCAGGGTGGTCCAATCAGTTAGTGCTCTGCAGGAGGGTGTGAGGTCATTTTTCTCACCCCTCCCCATTAGGTTGCAAATGCCTAGAGAAATCATGCTTTTTCAGCTTGGACAGTATATGTCAGCAGAGCCTATGCTGATACCCAACAACAACAAAGCATAAAGGACAAAGAACATCTTGGGTAACTACATCCAAATACCTTGGATGTGATTTTTAGACATTTAAAAAGATACCCACTCTATGATTCCAATTATACAACATTCAGGAAAAGGCAGAACTATGGAGACAGTAAAAAGGATCAGGGACTTCCAGGGATTAGGGAGAAGGGAGGGATGAATAAGAGAGCACAGAGGATTTTAGGGCAGTGAAAAGATTGTATATGATGGTGTAATGGTGGGTACATGTCAACAGACATTTGTCAAAACCCATAGAATGTATACCACCAAGAGTGAACTGTAATGTCAACTATGGACTTTGGTTGATAATGATGAGTCAATGCACATCCATCCATTGTAATAAATGTACTTCTCAGGTGCAAGATGTCAAAAATGAGCAAGGTTGTGTGTGTGGGGGATGTAGGGATTAAGGGAACTTTCTGCTCAATTTTGCTGTGAACCTAATATTGTTTTAAAAAATAAGGCTTAAAAACTTCTGTGAAAAAATGTATCTGCTGAATGTATTATTAACACACATGACCATATTAGTATTATTTTCAAGACACAGTCACCTTGGAAATTAAGAAAAACCCAAGTACCAGAAAATGGGTATCATTCTGACAATTGAGTGAAACATATGGAAAAATATAAATAAAGCCAATAATTTTAACTGTGTACTAGGGCAGGAAAATAACTGACAAATATGATTGAATATCTTGCTTCATTATTATAAATGGGGATTTAGCATAATATAAATTAAAATTAAATCATCCATATAATTAAAAGACACATTTTTTCTAATTTTAAATAAAAAATCATTACAATGATTTTCCAAAAATTTGTCTTGAAAAATTGGTTGTATAAAAAGGAAACCTTAAAATTGCCTAGTAATTTATGTATAAATACCTGTTAAATACTCACCAAGCATCACAGAAGTAACCAGCATTGCAAGCAATTATGGATGATGCTACTGAAACCAGTACCATATTACACTATCATATTACTTGTTTTAAAAATAAAATTTTGATTCAATGCCAAAAATTCAGTCAGGGCTATACTGCTGTGTAGAAACATTTCATACAGCAGGCCTAAGACTGCCATCCTTAGAAAGTCCTGCTTAAATGGCTGCCCTTCAGTTGGAGTCTGAAAACCTAAATCTTGGGAGGGTTTCCACCTTTCCCTAACTGAGAAGAGTGGCCCTGGTGCCTAAACACTTGGTACAACCGATGGGGCTCATGCTGAACACTTCCTTTCCTTCTGGGAATCTAGAAGTTTTGTACATGCTATGGGGAAGGTGCCCATGTGACTATAGTGCCATTAAAACCTTGGCACTGAGTCTAACACGACTGGTAGATGACATATTTCACGTGTGTTGTCAGAATTTGACACTGGAGTAACTAATCACATCCTGGTATCGCCACAGGGAGAGGACTCTTGGAAGCTTGTGCCTGGTGTCCTCCACCCTTTCTCACACACACCTTTTCTTTTTCTGATTTCGCTTTGGCCTTTCCATGTAATAAATCTTTTTTTATGAGTAAAACTATATGCCGAGTCCTTTAAATGTTTTTTTTTTTTGGGGGGGGGGAATCAGCAAACCCAGGTGTGGGTTTAGGAACCTCTAACAAAATTGCATTATGTGAAATTGGTATTATTTGGTGTTCTATACATGATGATAGTGAGAAGTTGATTTCACAGAATACCTCTCTTTGATTTTGTTTCAGTCCATGCTTGTTTTCGAGCGTGTTGGAGATCTATAACTACTGGAATAAAGACATGAAAGGGATAAAGAAAATAATGATGTCAGAAAATAATGTGAAACAAGCAACATTAATATTTACTCAGAATAAGAAATACAGAATCCTAATTATTGACTACATGTTCTATAGTATCAAAGTTCCTATAAAGAAAAGTTCCTATAAAGGAAGACATCACACTGACAATTTTATACAACTAAACAGGGTTTAATTCCTTCCTACAATAGTCATAAATCAATCAATATTGGGATAACTGTAGAAAAACAAAAAATATCATATATACCAAAATATTGTTCTAGTTATTTCAAAGTTCTTTTTATTTGTTTCTAATGTTTTTTAAATTTCTTATTAAACTAAAATCATGGTTCACCTATCAAAAGCAGTTCTTCACAGGACAAGTCAAAAAGTCAAAGAAATTGTATCCAAAATGTAGAGATATCCAGGGATATCCTACCAAACTCACCATGTATAGAAAAATACTGCTCTGACCTCTTAAATGGTGGCTCTTTCTTGCTCATCTAATAAATTCTATTCTTCATGTCTGATCTAAATGCCAGTGCACTGCCTGGAAACTTGTGAGTCACCTTAGATTTCTTTCTCCTCGCCACTTCTTACATGCGATCATCAGGAAATCATATGAACTAGGCCTCCTACTGACTCTGCTTTGTTTTGTTACTGTCAACTGCCCTAGTCAAACATGAGCTCTTTACAGGTGGCTCTCACAGGGGGATGATACCACTAACTGTTATTGTTCCTTCGTAAATTAGTAAGATTTTTTTAAGCAAAACAAATGTAAAAGGCATAGAATTAGAAAAACATTAACATTTTAAATGGAATAAATTGAGCTTCCTGACTCATTTCCACATAAATGGGTAAAAACTTCATAATGGACACATGCTAGTCCAATGAAGGAAAATCTTCATTTGTCTCCCAGTCTCTAGGTGGTTTCCTTCCATTTGTGCTCTACATGAGGGGTCAGCAACAGAGGGCTCACAGGCCAAATACAAGCTGCCATCTGGTTTTGCAAATAGTCTCAGTGGACTTGCCTATTCACTTGCATATTCTCTAGGACTGCCCTCACTCTACAATGGCAGACTTGAGTAGATATGGAAGACCACATGGCCTAAAATAAGGTCCTTTACAGAAAAAGCTTGCTGATCCCTGCTTCATACCACAACCACAGGGCCCTAATCAAATATAATCTTTTAACTCTTCTGCTGAGAACTGCAATGAATCCCTGCAGCAAATATTGCTGGCTCCCTACCTTGGTCTTCATTTTTGCTGAAGAACCACAACTGTATTTGGCCATTCACTGTCCTGATACACACAGAAGGTGGTATCTCTCCAGCTCCAAAAAGTGAAATGATTATACTAAGCTCATCACAGTAACAAGTTTACCACTGTCTGGTTTAGGAATGAGCATGGGATGTAACCCAATCCTATAAAATGTTAGAGGAAGTGAGCTGCAGGCCACTGTGTTTTTTTTTTTTTTCTATTTTAAAAGAAACACATAGGCTCAGCCTGTGTGGTTCAAAGGATTGAGCAATTTCCCATACACCATGAGGTCACTGGTCATATTCTAGGTCAGGGCACAGTTAGGCTTGATCCCCCATTAGGGGATGTACAGGAGGCAGCAGATGGATGTGATGGTGGTCTGTCTCATTGATGTTTCTATGGTGCTCTCCTTTCCCTTGTCTCCCTCTAAAGACAATAAAAACTTATTTCAAAGAAAGTTAAAGGATACACATAGCTCAACATCACTAATCAGGGAAATGCAAATGAAAACCATAAGAAGTACCAGCTCATTCTCTTAGAATGGCTGTCCTCAAAATATAAATAAATAACAAGTATTGGTGAGGATATGGAGAAAAGCAAAAGCCTTGTGCACTGGACAGGTGATTATAAATTGGTACAGTCACTGTGGAAAGCAGCATGGGCATTCCTCAAAAAGTTGGAAATAGAACTGCTATTCCACTTCTGGGTATTTATCCAACAGAAACATGAACATGAATTTGAAAAGATATCTGCACCCCTATGTTCACTACAGCATTATTTACAATAGCCAAGATATGGAAGCAATGTAGATGTCCTTCCATAGATAAATGAATAATGAATATGAGGGTAGTATATATGTATACACATACACATCTTTGAACATGTATACAGAATGAAGTATTAATCAGACATAAAAAGTAATGAATTCTTGCTACTTATGGCAACATGGATGGACTGAGAGGGTATTATGCTAAGTGATATAAGATAGAGAAAGACAGACTATAAGGTCTCACTTATTTGTGCAATCTAAAAGAATAAAATAGAAACAGACCACATAGCTTCACAAAACAAACTAATCACTTACTTGCCAGAGGATAGTAAGTTGAGGAGAGGGATGAAATAAAGAATATGTATAACAAGTGCAAGCTTCCAGTTATAAAATGTATAAGCCACAGGGATCTAGTGTACAGCACAGGGAATGTGTCAAATCTATATATATAAAAGCCTAAATGACTGTTATGACCAGATGACTGGACAACCGACCAGTAGTATAATGCACATTGACCAACGAAAGGCAGCCACTCAACGAGGAACTGCCCCCTGGTGGTCAGTGCGCTCCCACAACCAACCTACCCCAGCCAGCCTACCTCCTAGCCCTGATTGGCCTGATCAGGACTGGGTGAGACAGACCCCGATCAGCCCTGATCACCGGCCAGGCCAAGGGACAAATTCGTGCACTGGGCTTCTAGTATTGTAATAACTTTGCACTATGACAGATGGGTGCTAGACATATCATTGTGAACACATAGTGAAGTATGTAAATGTCAAACCACTATGGATGCACACCTGAAAGTAATATAATGTGTGCCAACTCTACTGTAACAAAAAGTTTAAGAAAGCAAAAAGAACACCTAAGGAAAAGCAGGCCTTCCGGCTTCACATATGGACATGTGAGAATAGGATGCTTTTGGAGCCATTGCTAAATACTTGACCAGAGAAGCAGACATAAATACTGACAACCTCACAACTGAAAAAAAGGACAACTAGGATCCTGATGACATTACTGAACCACCCAGGCATCCTCAAACTGCGGCCCGCAGGCCACATGCGGCCCGCTGAGGACATTTATCCGGCCCGCCGGGTGCCGCTGCCTGTCCTGCTTAGCAGCCGACTCATCCCGGGCCCGCAGTGCGCATAGGAATTTGTTCATAGTTTTTTTTTTTTAAACTATAGTCCGACCCTCCAATGGTCTGAGGGACAGTGAACTGGCCACCTGTTTAAAAAGTTTGAGGACCCCAGAGACAATCCTGGTTCCTATTATTTCAGTGTCTGTTAATTAGACCACCTATTATCTGAAGCAAAAAGCCTCTATCTGATAAATTTCCCAAGGCCAAGAGGATAAGACCTATTCCTTTCTGTAGCATTAAAGGACTTTCCTAAGCCTGCCTTAGCTAGGCACTCACCTCATTCCCAACATTCCCATTACACACATTTTGCACATTGAAACGGCACTGCTCATACACCCCACAAAGTTCACTTGCGCATCTCAGCCCTGGCACTGCTGTTCCTGCAGCCGAACCTGTAATCTCAACAGCTGTTCTACCCGCCAAACATCATCCTTCTGCCACTTTACCTGGAAAACTTCTTTGTGGTCTGCATGCTTACTTTAAATCTCACCCACATTTTTATTTCTATTTATTTTTTAAAACATTTTTTAAAAATTGATTAGAAAGAGACAGAAACACAGAGAAAGAAACACTAGTTTGTAGTTCCACTTATTTCTGCATTCATTGGGTGATTCTGGAATGTGCCCTGACCAGGCATCAAGACCACAACCTTGGCATATCAGGGACAATGTTTTAAGCAACTGAGATAACTGGCCAAGGCCTCACCCACAGTTTTAAAACTCTAATTCTCATCATGGACTTAAAGTGGCTGGCACACACCACAACAAACCAAAAGCTTAAACAATGATAACTATAAGCTCCTAGTGCACTCTGGCACCTGGTAAGCATTGAATAAACCATAGTAAATAATAGAAATGACAAATGATAATAATAAACTCTTAGAGGGTAAGGACTGTGTTTTTAAAATATTTCATTTCTCCATCATCAAAATAATACTTAGTACCTAAAAGACACCTGAGATGTAAATAGAGTGACCATTAAGCAGAAAAATGAATTATTTTCGATATTTTCTTTGAAAATTCTGTTTAAAAACTACAGAAATGGACTAGGAACAGCTCTCTCATATTATGAGCAGCTTCAAGGTCAAAACACTACTTCATCTTTGCACTTTCTGTAACTTGCACAACAAACCAACAGAAGTCCTTTGATAAATGTCTACTAAGTCCAAAGTGTCCTCATATAGTTCAGATTACACAGTGAGCTATGTGCCACATCTGGGTAGCACACTGACATTTTTGTTATTGTGAAACCCTTTTGTACTTTTATTATAATTTGCTGAGTCCTCAGTGGGACTATCTGAATATTTATGATTATCTTTTGACCAATGGCAACAGAGCATCTTGTTCTAAAGAAATTAGTCTCCTGACATTTATTTAACAAACAAAGATAACACGTTGTTCTAATAAATCAACATATCTCTTTCTGGTTTGACTTCAGAGGAATGAGGTTAATAACGGTGAAACCTAGTTGGTATAATATGTAAAATACCCTATGATTCTCAACAGGTATTGCCTTTCTGACTTCTGCACTATGAGTATATAATCTTTAAAAAACAATTTCATTGGAATCGTTGCACACTGGCTAAGTGAGTAACTCTTATGGTTTGCCATTTGTTTGTGCCACTAAGAAGTATTGATGAGTTCCTAGTTTTGGTTACTTCTTTAGTAACACAAATCACTATGTATAATAAGTATTCATTTACTAAATGTAATCCATTCAATATGAAAACTAAACAAAAGATGCATTTTTAGAACAAGTCCAATTTGTTATCATTTGAATATAGTAGAAACATACAACATTCTAACTTAACATCTTTTTTCTTTTTTAAATAAAGATATCATATGGGCTTTTAGGGGTCAGACTAAATAAATGGACTTCTTTTCAAACAAAATAGCCCCAGATTTTAAAATACCCACAATTAACATTTTTAATCATACTGAGTACTATTCTATTAAGAAAGAGATAAAGAAAAACTATACATGCAACTTACACATTGTTTGGTATTTTTTCACTGCTCTTTCATTATCAAAACTTCCTTACTCTTACTGCATCTATGTTAGGAGCACCAAGAGTAATTCACTATCAGAAGTCTTACCATGGTGGGTACTTTCAGATGTGTGCGGTCTCCTTCTTTCTTGATATTCAGAAGTTAGTTGTTGCTTGCTGTGCACAAAAAAAAAAAAAAAAAAAAAAAAAAAAAAAAAGGTGATAGGTAGTATTAGTGCCTTAATACAAATCTATCTATAAAAGCCTAAGCAACCATCTGACCTTTTGACTGTATGACCAGTAGCTATGATGTTCTCTGACCACTAGGGGGCAGACATTCAATGCAGGAGCTGCTGAGCTGCAGTGACTTGGCAGCTGTGGTTCTAGGATGATGCACCCGGAAGAAGAGAGGAGGGAGCCCGATTTCTGGGAGTGTCACCTGAGAACTGCCCTCTAGTAACCCAGGACCCCTCTGGGGATATTGGAGAGCTGGTTTGGACATCATTCCTACAGGTCAGGCGGAGGGAACCCACCTGCTGGAAGGACCCCGCCCCTGGTGCAGCCCCCCAGGGAGGGTCCTCAGGAGGTTTGCTCCAGGGTGTGTCTGGCCCCTTTCACGCAGTCCCACCCTGCCACCCACCTTCTAATTAATTTCCTTTCAATGTGCACAAATCTGTACACCAGGTCACTAGTATAAATATATTTTCCAAATATAGTAAATTCTTAGAATATTTTAGATAATATCAGAGCTAATATTAAAACTTTAATTATATGAAACTCTTCAAATATGTAAGGTCTAAAACATTTTTTAGGAAGCATGTAATTTTTTAAAAAAATATACTGAAACAGTCGTGATATGAGGGCAGCATAGTTTAATGAATTAATTACAGTTAGCTTATCATAAGGGCAAGTGTCTTGAACTCAGACATCCTACTTCTATAATCAACAACTATTTGTTCTCAAGACACTTTTCTTTGGCTCAACGTCCTCCTCTACAAAATAGCAATCTTACTGCCTTATTTCAGAAGGTCCTTAGGAGGACTAAATGAGCTAATACAGCAAAAAAGAATGCTCAGAGAAACAGTAAACCAAAGCAAAAATCAGCTCATGAACTTTATTTGTTGAAATTCTTTTGGAATCTGAAATAAGCCCCATTGTGGGGTTTTCAACATTTCTAACATAAAATGTTGCAGTTTTTGGGAAAATGTTATTACTTTTGATTATTACCTATTTTTTCTTTGTGTTTTGTAAATCAAGGTATCTCAGCTATTATATAACTTGCAACTAAATTTATCTACAAATATATTACCTACTAAAGTCAGATAACACAATGCTCCCTTATTTTTGCAACGAATTATACCAACGGCAGAAAGAAAACTGATAGAAGTCAGGACTTGGCCTGGACTACTACTATCCTTTCTCTACCTACTGACACTTTGAACCAGCAGATCTTTATGAGAATGATCCTTAATCTCCCTGTTCACCCTCATCGGCTTTGAAGATAGAATCCTACTGGTCACACATGGATACTGATGAGTCATGGATGGGGGCGTAGCTATTATACTGACCAATAACCTACTTTTGTTTATCAGGTTTTAAAAAAATAATTCTTTACTATAGGAAGTATTGCATATGTCCCCTTCTTTCTTTCTATTAACCCCCTGCAGACCACCCCCAACCCCGGTCCCAGGCACTCTCCACCCCATTGTCTGAGTCCATGGGTTATGCACATATGCATACAAGATCTTTAGAATAACCTACTTTTGATTCAGATCTTTCTGTTGACTGGCTCCATGTGAGGCATAATTTAAAATATTTGGAAACCTGAGGCAAATTCAAATCACTTGGGAATGTTTCTTTGTTATGGCAAAGAGGTTACTGGAAGGGCCAACCTCAGTTATGGATTGAATCTCATGCAAGTTGGCACCTACTACGCAGGTAAAGGCAACATGAGACCGTAAACTAAGATGCTCTACAGGATATAAAGTGACCTAAAGGGAAAGATCAGGTGACAAAGGCAAAAGGAAAGTCTCTTCTTTCCCTGCAGCATTATTTGAACCTCTCTGACAGCTTAGAATGGTCTCCACTAACACCTGCTAGTAGAAAATACAAACAACAGGCTCAAAGGGTAACTAGTCCACAAGGTCTGGGCTAAGAAGGAAGCCGCACATAGACTTTCCAGGGTGTGTTGAGGGTGGGCGGGGGGAGGCAGTGAGTGAGTAATTCTAGGAGGCTCAGCTACCAGAATAGGGTGCTGGTAATTGGAATAGTGGCTATACATACAAGCATATGTATGCAAACTAAAAAAAAAATTGTGACTTTCAAGTCCGAGTGTCAATCAACATGAAGACACAAGAATCTGGATCAGCAAGGCCAACCCTGCAGCAAAGATCAATCATGAATATTGGACCGGTTTCAATGGCAATTCTGCAGCAATCGAATCAATGGAAACAACAGAAAGGTTAGAATGTCCTTTTATAGCTCTCCATCTCACTTGTGAAAGAAGACTGTCTCCCTTGGAATTAGGGGGTCCTTTATTTTCCTGAAGAATTTATTGTTGGGAGTAGGAGATAGCCCCAGAAAATGCAGATTTTTTTTCTGATAAAGTGAACACTTCAAGACCCCAATTAGCCAGTTAGAGAAAATCAGAGATGAGACTTTACTTGTAACCCCATGCATGGAGGTTCTACTTGGAATGAAATGGATAAACATCTTAAAGCTCTGAGATAAAGAATCTGGCCCATTGCTCCTTCTAACTGGTTGAGCTTTTCTTGATTTCTGACTGAAAACACATACTAACTCATTGCCTTTCCCAAACTGCCTGAACCGAACTGTGAAAGCTCTCCTGGTACATAAAAAGGAACAGTGAAACGATTTTAAACCTCAGTTTAATGATAACCTGCATTTTAAAGCAAACACTTAGAAATTAATATCACTAACAAAAGCATATTCCTTGGCAGCTCCCCCCACAGTTATCTTGAGAAAAGACACCAGTACCTTGCCGAAGAAGAAACCTGCCTGTATTTGCAGACTCATAATTTCCAGCAAGCATGAGGGCTGTGCATGTAACACAGAGATCACCTCCCCCTCAGCATCTTCAAATATGTTATTTCAATAGCTAACTTGATGTACTCCCCAAGTTAATACCCTGTTGTCTGTCTAGAAAGGTCACTTACATGTTAAAGTGTTCATCTTTGTAATTTACCTCCGAGGATAAAATGAAGGGACAAAAAGGACGCCTCTTGTCCACTTGATATTTCTAATTTAAAGTCCTCTAAGAGATAAGAAATGATGCTGAGGTCACTAATCTGAAGTGGGGGAAGATTTAAATGAAGATCCACCACTTGACCAGGATGTTAAACACAGGTTGAAGGACTGGAGGGTGCTTTAATTAATTGCTGGGCTTCCATAAACTTCTGAAATTCTACACGCTTTTGATCCTGTCTATGGTACAGAAAAATGGAAAACACCATCGCTGGCAGAAGTGCAAAAACAATACAATGAAAAATAACCAAAAAAGCAGAGAAGCCAGTAAAAAAATCAAGAAAAGTCATGGAGGAGGAAAAAAGGACTCTAAGAGAAAAAGAAAAAAATTCATACAACTAGGCAAAGGTACCAGCCTGAAGGGAAAACCAGACTGTGAAGTCAGTAAACAGAGAAATCAATTAGAAATATCCTCTAAATATATGATGAATTTAATTAGCAAAACATGGTCTATACATAGATATTATTACCTTACAGATAAATAATTCATCTCAAGAAAAATGAGTATCATTTTACCTAAAGACATGTGCCTGATTAGGCCTTACTGAGGTAAAACCTTTGGTTCTGTGGCCATAGCTAACCAAGATGGGGCCTAAAAGCTTTGTTGGGAAAAACAAGGTCCTATGTATCACTACAATTGTCAAGGAGAGTAAGATAAATGCTTGGACTAACAGGGCCTCTTAGAAAAACTCTAACTCAGAGTTAACACACAATCAGATTTGGCTTTCTGGGTTGCTCTGATTTGCATCTGTATCTCCCTGGCAGAGCTACAGGGGAACTTATCAGTGTATGTTGAGAGACAACAGAAAAATTTGAGATCCAAGCTGTTTGACAGTCAAACCATGGGTCAGCCTCTTGCTAACTATGGAATCATGGGTCAATTCATTCACTTCCCTAAACCACAGTTGACTCACTAATAAAAAGTAGGCTATGATAGCACACCTATTTGCAGAGTTATTGTGATGACTATATAACACAGGTGAATTACATAATATAGAGTCTAGCCCACAATAGAACACTCTAGAAATGGTAGTTTCTTTTCTCTACATTCCCATAGCTAACACACAAATTTTTTAAAAATCCATGAAATCCAACCTGCTTAACAAGTCTTCTTCTTCAGAGATATCTTCCACTATTAAAGAAAAGAAAGTGAAATACATTTTAAAACAATAATAAAATATAGGACTTTAAAAGTACTGGAGTAGTGCTTTATTACAAAGTATCCTTTGGGACCACACCTACAGACTATACTATAGTGAATAGTAATCATATTATTGGTAGTCCACTAATATATTAATATATTCTCTTTTTAAATGTACCAAATGCAAGAGAAAAAAAGAATGGGATCTATCAAAATTTGATACTTACCTGTGAACTGTTATTTACAATGAACATAACCCTAACCAACTCCATCATATTGACGAAAATAGTATTGTTAGTAGAAGCAGAATCTATAATAATAGAAGTGTAATATGCTAATTAGACTGGACGACCTTCTGGACGAAGCCGGGGCTGGGAGGGCTGAGGCAAGCTGCAGTCCCTGTGAGGGCCAAGTCCCTTGCATGAATTTCATGCATCAGGCCTCTAGTCATAGAATAACAATGGCAAACGTAAAAGAGCATGAGTTTTCTGAACTTCTTCCATTAGGAGCAGTTAGTAAAGAGAACACCTCTCATGCAGTAACACAATACAGCTTCTCCAGCTCTTCAGTGAAGACTAGCCCGTTAAGATGAAACACTCCATCACAAGAAAGCTTGATCGCCAGGCACTACACTTTACGCACAGCAACACATAGGAAACAGTGTCTTCCTGGCCCCATGCCCAATTGCAACTTAAATAGGAAAGACCTTGGGATTCCAGTTGTATAAAGCAGAACTACTTGAGACTGTCTCTTTCCATTGCTAGAGTGTATCTGTTCCCACCTCATAGAGCAGGTGGAAGAGACCTTTAGTGCTCTGCAGTAGTGCGTGAGGTCTTTTTTCTCAACCCGCCCCATTAGGTGGCAAATGCCTCGAGAAAGCATGCTTTTTCAGCATGTGTGGCATATGTCATCAGATCCTATGCTGAAGAACAACAACAAACAGCTAAGGACAAAGAAAGTCTTGGATAACTACATCCAATTACCTCAGAATTTTAATTTTTAAAAATTTTAAAAAGATACTCAATGTCTCTTTCCAACTATACAAAATTCAAGAAAAGGCAAAATTATGGAGACAGTAAAAAAGATCAGTGGTTTTCAGTGGTTAGAGAGATGGGACCGTGGAATAAGCAGTGCACAGCAGATTTTTAGGGCAGTGAAAAGATTGTACATGATACTGTAATGGTGGGTACATGTCATCAGACATTTTTCAAAACCCATATAATGTACACCACCAAGAGTGAACCTTAAGGATAACTATGGACTTTGGTTGGTAATGATGAGTCAATGCAGTCCATCCATTGTAATAAATGTACCTCTCTGGTGCAGGATGTCAAAATGAGCAAGGCTGTGTGTGTTTTGGGTTGTGGGGTTTATGGGAACTCTCTGTACTCTCCACTCAACTTTCCTATGAACCTAAAAGTGCTCTAAAAAAAAGGCTTATCAATTTTTCTTTCAAAAACAGAATCTATTATTAACATATATCAACATATTATTATTATCTCAAGACACAGTCAGCTTGGAAATTAAGATAAAGATCCAAATATCAGAATATCGGTTTTCAAAAATATATATTTTAATTGACTTCATAAAGGAAAGGAGAGGAAGAGAGAGATAGAAACATCAATGATGAGAGAACCACATCAATGGCTGCCTCCTACATGCCCCACACTGGGGATTAAGCACGTAATCCTTGCACAGGCCCTGACCTGGAATCCAACCACGACTTTTTGGTTCATGGGTCAACACTCAACCACTGAGCCATGCTGACCAGGCAGAATATGAGTATTATCCCCACAACTGAGTGGAGCATGTGGAAAGATATAAATAAAGCCAATGATTTGAATTGTACACTTGAGCAAGAATATGACTGATAAAAATGATTGAATATCTTGCTTTATAATTACATATGGGGATTTAGTGCAATATAAATCAAAATTGAATCATCCATTTAATAAAAAGACACTTTGTGTTCAAATTTTAAGTCAGAAATTATTGTGCTGATTTTATCTAAAAATTATCTTGAAACATTAATTTGATAAAAAGGAAAGCTTATAATTGCCTAACATTGCCCTAGTAATTTATGTACAAACTAGAGGCCCAGTGCACCACATTCGTGCATTGGGGTGAGGGGTCTTTCTACCCGCCTGTGGCCTCTCACAGTCCAGGACCCCCAAGGAGTCCTTAGCATTGCCTTGGAGGCTGGAGAGGCTTCTGCTGCTACCCCCACTGCACTCTCCAGCAGTGAGCCCGGCTTCTCGCTGAGTGGCGCTCCCCCTGTGGGAGTGCACTGACCACCAGGGCAGCTCCTGCATTCAGTGTCTGCCCCCTGGTGGTCATTGTATGTCATAGCCACTGGTTGTTCTGTCTTTCAGCCAATTTGCATATTAGGGTTTTAGTATATAGGATACCCGTGAATGCGCATCAAGAGTTACAGAAATAACATGCATTGCAAGCAATTATGGATGATGCAACTGAAACCAGTACCATATTATATTATTATATTACTTGATTTAAAAATAAGTTTTCAAGTCAACATTAAAAATTCAGTCAGGGCTATATCTCATGTGCAAAAACATTTCATACAGCAAGCCTGAGACTGCTATCCTTAGAAAGTCCTGCTTAAATGGCTATGCTTCAGTTGGTGTCTGAAAACCAGACTCTGGGGAGGTTTTCCACCTTTCCCTTCAACAAGACCGTGCACACGCACAGACACAGGGATGCACCTAGCATGCCCAGCTCAGGTGACTAGAGAGGCTGAGCCACTGGGTCCAAAGGACACCTACTACACAAGGCCACTCCAGCAATTTCAGGAGACACAGCAGCTCTATCTAATACATAGAAACAAACACAGGGAGCAGCCAAAATGAAGAGACAAAGAAACATGACACAAATGAATGAAATGGAAGCAAGCAAACTACTGGATACAGAGTTCAAAACAATGGTTATAAGGTTACTCAAGAATCTTCATGAGAGCTTCAATGACTTAATGAGAGCTTCAAGCGACTTCATGAGATTTTCAAGGATCTTAATGAGAATTTCAAAGACATGAAAAAGCCCACAATAGAACACTCTAGAAATGGTAGTATTATGAGTATTATCCCCACAACTGAGTTTGGCCCATCCTCCACACCCCTGCATAGCCCCTCCTACCACCGCCCCTGGTCCCCTATCTGCTGGCAGCCCCACTCTTGTCACCAAACAGTCAGGAATTAAGCATACACTAGTTGAAATAAAGAAAATTTTACAGGAATCCAACATTAGAATAGAAGATTCTGAGAATCAAATCAAGGATTTCCAATATGTGCCCTGAGCAGTTTGGCTCAGTGGCTAGAGCATCGGCCTGGGGACTGAGGGGTCCCGGGTTCGATTCCGGTCAGGGGCATGTACCTTGGTTGCAGGCACATCCCCAGTGGGGGTGTGCAGGAGGCAGCTGATCGATGTCTCTCTCTCATCGATGTTTCTAACTCTCTATCCCTCTCCCTTCCTCTCTGTGAAAAATCAATAAAATATATTTTAAAAAAAAGGATTTCCAATATGAGGAAGCAAAAAACACCCAATCAGAAGAATAAAAAGAAAAATAGTCCAAAAATATAAAGACAGTTTAAGGAGCCTCTGGGACAACTTCATTATTTCAAGAAATAATTACCAAAAACTTCCCCTACCTGGTGAAAGGAAGAGACAAGTCCGGGAAGCAAAGAGATTATCAAACAAGTGGAACCCAAAGTGGCCCACACCAAGACACATTATAATTAAAATGCCAAGACACAGAGAATCTTAAAAGCAGCAAGAGAAAAACAGTTGGTTACCTTCAAGAGAGCACCAATATACAGCATATGTCTTGTTCCCAAATTCTCTCTTGTTTTAAATTTACTTAAATTGATTTCTCATCAAAAATTATGCAGGCCAGAAGGCAGTGGCAAGAAATATTCAAAGTGATAAATAGCAATTACCTACAACCAAGAATACTCTACTTAGGAAAGATCTCATTTAGTTTAGAGGGTCAGATAGAGGGCTTCACAGACAAGAAACAGGCAAAGGAGCTTACCACCATTAAAACAGTATTACATGAAATTTTGGGGTACACTTTAAGAAGAAGAAGAAGGGTAATAAGAAGAAGGAGAAGAAGAAGAAGAAGAAATAGAAGGAGAAGGAGAAGGAGAAGGAGAAGGAGAAGAAGAAGAAGAAGAAGAAGAAGAAGAAGAAGAAGAAGAAGAAGAAGCAGCAGCATGAACAATAAACTGGCAATAAGTACATATCTGTCAACAATTAAGTCTGAAAATCAAAATAAACAAACAAGAAATCTAATAAACAAAAATAAACTGATGGATAAAAGAGAATCAGAGGCATGTTTAATGGAATAGACTGATGATTCTCAGAGTGATGGGGAAAGGGGGGATGCAAAAGAATTAACCAAAGGTTTTATATGCATACTAGGGGCTCAGTGCAAGAATTTGTGCACCTTGAAAGGAATTGTGTGCTGCAAGGCGGCAGTGTGCACAGGTGCAGATTTTGGCCCATCCTCCACACCCCTGCATAGCCCCTCCTACCACCACCCCTGGTCCCCTATCTGCTGGCAGCCCCACTCTTGTCACCATAACTTACACCTGCTGATGGCGTGGAGCTACTGGGGCTGGTGCCAGCATCAGATGTGAGCTACAGCTGCTACCCCAATCACCCCTCAGGAGTAGCGGGAGGTGGGGAAGCCCTCAGGGGCGATCGGGGAGGCAGCTGCCTCTCGCATCCACTGATGGTGCCGAGCTATCAGGACTGGCGCTGGGCTCTGGCAGTGGGTGCAAGTGGTGGCTCTGGTGATGGCTGCAGGTGCGAATGGGGCCATCATTGGCAATGGGTGTGAGAGGTGGCTGCTGGCCACAATCACCCCTCAGGAGCAGGGGGAGGTGGAGAAGCCCTGAGGGGTGATTGGGGCTGGTGCTCAGGCACTAAGAATTTTCAATAACCACCAGAGGCTTGCACCAATGACAGTGACCAGCGCTCCGCGTTGGTCTGGCGCCCCCGCTCACCTGATTCATCATCAACGTGGTGATGCTCACCATGTTCCAAGCTCTGCCGCCTACTGCTGATGCCCGCCATGTTCCACGCACACCCCTCGTGGTCAGCACATGTCCTAACTTCCAGTTGTTCAGGTGTTTGTTTGTTCCACTGTTCAGTCTATTTGCATATTAGGGTTCTATATATATATATAGATATGCATTACTTGTGGACACAGACAATAGGGAGGTGAAGGCCTGGGGCAGGGTAGGAATTGGGTAGAGGGGAGCAATGGGGGGGAAAAAGGGGTACATCTGTAATACTCTCAACAATAAAGATTAAACATATATTTCTGACAAGTGTTGTCAAGGATATGGAGAAAAGAGAAGGCCTCGTGGAATGCTCATGTGATTGTAAATTTGTGCAGTCACATTGGAAAGCAGCATGGATATTCCTCAAAAAATTAGAAATAAAACTGCCATTCCACTTCTGGGTATTTATGCAACACAAACATAAAAACGAATTTGAAAAGGTATATGCACCCTTATGTTACTTCAGCATTATATACAGCAGAGAGGATATGGAAGTAATGTAGGTGTCCTTGGATAGATAAATGAATTAAGAAGATGTAGCATGTGTATATTAATAAAATGAAATATTACTGAGACATAAAGAACAATAAATTCTTGCTGTTTAAGACAACAATGATGGACTGAGAAGGTGTTATGCTAAATGAAATAAGAGAGAGAAAGACAAATATCATACAATCTCACTTACATGTGCAATCTAAAACAACAAAACAAACAAAACAGAACCAGATACTGAGAACAACCTGATAGTTGCCAGAGGGTATTAAGTTGAGGAGATGGAATAAATAGAAGAATATGAATGAGAAGTGCAAACCTCCAGTTATAAAATATATAAGCCAAAGGAATCTAGTGTACAGCATAGGGAATGTGTCAAATCCTATATAATAAAAGGCTAATGTGTAAATTGACCGAATGTTGGAGCGACCAGTTGCTATGACACACACTGACCACCAGAAGGCAGATGCTCAATGAAGGAGATGCCTCCTGGTGGTCAGTGCACTCCCACAAAGGGAGTGCCACTAAGCCAGAAGCCCTGATTTGAGCACACGTCTGGCGAGCACAGCGGCACTTGCAGGAGCCTCTCCTGCCTCTGTGGCAGCACTAAGGATGTCCATCTGTTGGACATTCCCTGAGGGCTCCCGGACTGCAAGAGGGCACAAGGTGGGCTGAAGGACCACCCCCCACTCCAAGTGCACAAATTTTGTGCTCCGAGCCTCTAGTATTGTAATAAGTTTGCACGGTGTCAGATGGTTACTAGACATATTATTGTAAATACCTGTGAACACATCTAAGGTATGTAAATGTCCAATCACTATGGTTGTACACCTGAAAGTAATATAATGTGTGCCAACTCTACTTTTTTTTTGAATCCTCACCTGAGAATATTTTTCTTTTAATTTTTAGAGAGAGTGGAAGAGAGAGGGAAAGATAGAGAGAAATATTGATGTGAGAGAAACGTATCAATTGGTTGCCTCCTGCACAAGCCCTGACCAGGGGCAGAGTCCCAGAGGAGTCTGCAACCAAGGTAAATGCTCTTGTCCACAATCGAACCCAGGACCCTTTGGACTGCAGGCCAATGCCTTATCCACTGAGCTTAACCAGCTAGGTATGCCAACTGTAACAAAAAGTTTAAGAGAGGAAAAAGAAACACCTAAGGAAAAGCAATCCTTTTGGCCTTTACATATGGACATGTGAGAATAGGATGCTTTGGAGTCATTGCTAATTAGCTGACCAGGAAAGCAGAAATAAACACTGACAACCTCACAGCTGAAAAAGGTTGACAACTGGGATCCTGATGACATCATTGAACCACTAAAATAATCCTGGTTCCTAATGTTTCGGCCTCTGTTAATTAGGCCACCTATTATCTGAAGCTAAAAGCATTTTACCTATAAACACAATCCAAAAAATTCAAACACTTGGAAGCTATATAGCATGCTATTAAACAATGATTGGGTTACCAAAGAGATCAAAGAAGAAATTAAAAACAACCGGGAAACTAATGACAACAAAAATACAACAATTCAAAATCTATGGGACACAATTAAAGCAGTCCTGAGAGGGAAGTTTATAACTTACAGGCCTATCTCAAAAAAGAAGAAAAAATGGTAGTAAGTCATCTAACTCTACAACTTAAAGAATTAGAAAGAGAGCAACAAGAAAAGCCCAGAGTGGGCAGAAGGAGGAGATAATAAAGATCAGAGCAGAAATAAATGACATAGAGACCAAAAATAATAATAATAATAACACAAAAGATCAATGAAACCAAGAGCTGGTTCTTTGAAAGGTTAAATAAGCTTGATGAACCTCTAGCCAGGCTCACCAAGAAGCAAAGGGAGAGGACCCAAATAAACAAATGAAAAAGGCGAAGTAACAACAGACACCACAGAAATACAAAGGATTGTTAAAAAATACTATGAACAACTCTATTCCAACAAACTAGACAACCTGGAGTTAAAGGACATATTCCTAGAAAAATACAACCTTGCAAAACTCCATTAGGAAGAATCTAAAAATCTCAATAGGCTGATAACTATGGAAGAAATTGAAGCAGTCATCAAAAAGCTTCCAGCAAACAAAAGCCTGGGGCCAGACGGCTTCACAGGGGAGTTTTAACAAACATTTAAGGAAGAACTAAAACCTATCCTCCTCAGACTATTCAAAAATTTCAAGAGGAAGGAACACTTCCAAGCTCATTCTATGAAGCCAGCATCACCCTGATACCAAATCCAGATAAAGACAACACAATAAAAGAGAACTACAGGCCAAGATCCCTCATGAACATAGATGCCAAAATCCTCAACAAAATTCTAGCAAATCAGATCCAGCAGTACATCAGAAAGATTATACACCATGACCAAGTAGGATTTATCCTGGGGATGCAAGGATGGTACAATATCTGCAAATCAATAAACATGATAGATCACATAAACAAATTGAGAGATAAAAATGACATAGTCATATCAATTGATACAGAAAAAGCATTTGACAAATTCCAACACCCTTGCTTGATTAAAAACTCTCAACAAGGTGGGAATAGAAGGATCATACCTCAACATAATAAAACTATATATGATAAACCCACAGCTAACATCATACTCAATGGGCAAAAACTAAACCCATTTCCCCTAAGAACAGGAACAAGACAAGGATGCCCACTCTCACCACTCCTGTTCGACATAGTACTGGAAGTATTAGCCATTGCAATTAGACAAGAAGAAGAAATAAAAGGCATCCAAATTGGAAAAGAAGGAGTAAAACTGTTCGTATTCGCAGATGACATGATACTGTCCATAGAAAACCCTATATAGTGCATCAAAAATTATTAAACTTAATAAATACACTTGGCAAAGTAGCAGGATATAAAATTAATGCCAAGAAATATATGGCATTTCTATACTCCAATAGCGAACTTACAGAAAGAGACACTAAAAAAGCAATCCCATTTACCATCGCACCAAAAAAATTAAGATACATAGGAATAAACTTAACTAAGGAGGTAAAAGACCTATACTCAGAAAACTATAGGACACTGAAAAAAGAGATAGAGGAAGACATAAACAGATGGAAGAACATACTGTGTTCATGGACAGGTAGAATCAACATCATTAAAATGTCTATACTACCCAAAGCAATCTATAGATTCAGTGCACTCCCCATTAAAATACCAAATGGCATCTTTCACAGACCTAGAATGAACTTTCCAAAAATTCATCTGGAATAAAAAAAGACCCCGAATAGCTGCAGCAATACTGAGAAAGAAGAACAAAGTAGGTGGGATCTCAATACCAGATATCAATCTGTATTACAAAGCCACTGTTCTCAAAACAGCCTGGTACTATCACAAGAACAGACATATAGATCAATGGAATAGAATAGAGAACCCAGAAATTGACCCAAACCACTATGCTCAATTAATATTTGACAAAGGAGGCATGAACATACAATGGAGTCAAGACAGTGTCTTCAATAAATGGTGTTGGGAAAATTGGACAGATACATGCAAAAAAAAATAAAAATGAAACTAGACAACCAACTAACACCAAACACAAAAACCATAAAAAGACTAGAGGAATCCACAGGCAGCAAAATCTCAGACATATGCCAAAGCAATTTCTTCACCAATACCGCTCCTAGGGCAATGGAAACTACAGAGACAATAAACCAATGGGACTACCTCAAAATAAAAAGCTTTTGCACAGCAAAAGGAACATCAACAAAACAACAAGAAACCCCACTGCATGGGAGAACATATTTGCCAATGTTATCACTGATAAGGGTTTAATCTCCAACATTTTCAGGGAACTCATACAACTTAACAAAAGGAAGATAAACCAATCAAAAAATGGGCAACGGACCTAAATAGAAACTTTTCAAAAGAAGAGAGAAGGAAGTCCAAGAGACATATGAAAACATGCTCAAAGTCACTAATTATCCGAGAGATGCAAATCAAAACGACAATGCAGTACCATCGCACACTTGTCAGAATGGCTATCATCAACACATCAACAGAAGACAAGTGCTGGCGAGGATTCGGAGAAAGGGGAACTCTCATGCACTGCTGGTGGGAATGCAGACTGGTGCAGCCACTGTGGAGAATAGTATGGAGTTTCCTCAAAAAACTAAAAATGGAACTCCCATTTGATCCAGTGATCCCACTTTAGGAATATATCCCAAAAAACACCAATCAGAAAGGATATATGCACCCCAATGTTCTTAGCAGCACAATTCACCATAGCTAAGATTTGGAAACAGCCTAAGTGCCTATCAGCAGATGAGTGGATTAAGAAACTGTGGTACATCTACACAATGGAATGCTATGCTGCGGTAAAAAAGAAGGAATTCTTACTATTTGCAACAGCATGGATGGAACTGGAGACCATTATGCTAAGCGAAATAAGTCAGTGAGAGAAAGATAAATATCACATCATCTCACTCATTTATGGAATATAATGAACAATATAAATTGATGAACAAAAACAGATCCCGAGACAGAGAAGCATCGATCAAACCATCAAAACTCAGAGGGAAGGTAGGGAAGGGTAGGGGTAATGGGGAAAGATCAAGCAAAGGACTTGTATGCATGCATATAAGCCTAACCAATGGACACAGACAATAGGGGTGTGAGGGCATGTGTGGGGGTTTGGGGGGAGCAATGTGGGGGATAAGACATATATATAATACCTTAATCAATAAAGGAATAAAAAAAAGCATTCTACTTGATAAATTTGCCAAGGCCTAGAGAATACAATCTAGTCCTTTCTAGAGACTGTGGTACTAAAGACTTTCATAAGCCTGCCTTAGGTAGTCACTCACCTCATTGCCAACCATTCCTATTGCACACATTTTGCACCATCAAAGTGGTACTGCTCATAAACCCCGAAAAGTTCACTTGTACATCTCAACCCTTGCACTGCTGTTCCTGCTGCCAAATGTGTAATCTCAATACCTGTTCCTCCTGTCAAACATCACAATTATGCCCCGTTACCTGGACAACTTCTTTGTGGTCTGCATGATTATACCCATCCATATATTTATGTTTACTTATTAAAAAAAGGTTTTTAAATTTTGATGAGACAGAGACACAGAGAGAGAAACACTGGTTTGTGGTTCCATTTACTTATGCATTCATTGGGTGATATTGTTATGTGCCCTGACCAGGATCAAAACCACATCCTTGGCATATCAGGCACAAGTTAAGCAACTAAGCTACCTGGCCAAGGCCTCACCCAGATTTGTAAAACTCTAATCCTCACCATGGACTTAAAGAGGCTGACACATGCTACACACCAATACAAAAGAATAAACAAGGATAACTATAACCCCTAGTGTGCTCTGGCACCTAGTGAGCATGAAATAAAGTTAGTAAATAATGGAAATGACAATGACACTAACAAGCTCTTAAAGGGGAGAAACTGTGTTTTTAAAATTCTGCAACAGCAGAATAGCATTCAGGAACTAAAAGACACCTGAGAGTTAAATAGCAGACTATTAAGACGAAAAATGAATACCTCTATTTTGACATTTACTTTGAAATTCTGTTTAAAAGGACGCAGAAATAAACCAGGGACAACTCTCACATATTATGAGCACCTACCAGGTCGAAATGATATTTAATCTTTGTATTTTCTATAATTTGCAAAACCAACTTACACAAGTCCTTTGAAAAAGTCTAATAAGTTTTAGACATACAAGTCAGATTGTGCAATGAACTAGGTGCCACATCTGGGTAGCACACTGGCATTTTTGTTATTATGAAATATTTTATACTTTTATTATAATTTGTTGAGTCCTGAGTTGGGCTGTTTGAATATTTATTATGATTATCTTTTGACCAATGGCAATAGAGCATCTTGTTCTAATGAAATGAGTGTCCTTACAATTTTCCAAGAAACAGAAGGTAACATCTTGTTCTAATAAAGTCAACATATCTTATTCTCTTTTGACTTCTGAGGAAGGAGGTTAATAACACTGAGACCTGGTTGGTATAATATGTAAAATACCCAGTGCTGCTCAACAGGCATTGCGTCTGTACTATGAGTAGATATCCTTAAAACACAATCTCATTGGGACTGTTGCACACTGGCTAAGTGATATAACCCTTATTGTTTGCCATTTGTTTCTGGTACCAGGAAAGTATTGTAGAGTTCCTAATATTAATTACTTTTTAGTAGAAAAAACACTATGTGTTACAAGTATTCATTTGCTGTAAAAACTAAGTGAAAGATCCATTTTTAGGAAAAGTCCAATTTGGTATAATGTGAATATAATAGAAACACAATATCCTAACTTAACATCTTTTTTCTTGTTTACATAAATATATCATATGGGATTTTAGGGGTTAGGACTACATAAATGAACTTCATTTCAAATAATATTGCACCAGATTTTAAATTACTTACAATTAACATTTTTAATCATACTGACTACTATTCTATTAAGAAAGAGATTAAGGAAAACTACACATACAACTTACACATTGTTTGGTAGTTTTTCACTGCTCTTTCATTATCAAAACTCCCTTACTCTTACTTCATCTATGGTAGGAGCACCAAGACTAATTCACTATCAAAATTCTTACCAAAAAGCCTACTTTCCAATGTTTGGGTTCTTCCTTCTTCATATTCAGAAGTTAGTTGTTGTTTGCTGTGTACAATAAATGGGGATAAATAATATTACTGCCTCAATATGAATGTAAAAATATTTTCTAAATATAGTAAATTCTTAGGATATTTCAGATAATATCAGAGCTAATATTAAAACTTTAATTAGACCATACACTTCAAATTTATACGTTCTATGAACTTTTTAGGAACCATGAAATTTTTAAAAAAGAATGTAAATAGTCATGATTTGAGTGCAGTACAGTTCAGTTAATTAAATAGAGTCAGCTTCACATAATGGCAAGTGTCTTGAACTCAGACATCCTAGTTCTATAACCAACAGCTCTTTATTCTCAAATGAGTGACTTTCTTTGGCTCAAGGTCCTCTGCTACATAATAAGAAACTTAGTGCCTTATTTTAGAAGGTTGTTAGAAGGATTAAATGAGATAACGCAGAAAAAAAAAAATGCTCAGAGAAACATGAACTTTATTTGCTGAAACTATTTTGGAATCCTAAATAAATCCCAATGTGGTTTTTTTCATAGTCCCTAACATTCAAATGTTGAAGTTTCCTGAAAATGTTTTTACGTTGGGTTATTACCTGTTTTTTTTCTTGCGTTTTGTAATTCAGGGTATCTCATGCATTATATAACTTGCAACTAAATTTATGTAAAAATATATTTCCTCATGAAGTCTGATAACACAATGCTCCCTTAATTTTTCAGTGAATCATACAAAGGGCAGAAAGAAACCTAATCAGAGTCAGGACCTGGCCTGTACTACCACTACCCCTTCTCTACCTACTCACACTGTCAACCAGCAGATGTTTATGAGAATTAGGCTTAATCTCCCAGTCTTCCCTCATTGGCTTGGGAGATAGAATCCTACTGGTCACACTTGGATACTGATAAGTAATGGATGGGGCCTTTGCAATTGTAATGACCAATAACCTACTTTTGAATTAGAGCTTTCTGCCTTCCATGTGAGGCATGATTTAAAATATTTTGAAACCTGAGGTAAACTCAAGTCAGTTGGATAGTTTCCTGTTATGGCAAAGAGATCACTTGAGGGGCCAAACTCAGTTATGGAATCCCAGGCAGGTTGGTGCCCACTACTATGGGAATCATGACATGGGAACTTCCACTATCAGAACAAAGATGCTCTGTAGGATTTAAAGTGAACCTGGGGTACAGAACTGGTAACAAAGGAGAAAGGAATGTCTGATCCTTTCCTGAAGCTTTATTTGAACCTCTCTGACAGCTTAGAACGGGTCCAACTAACATATGCAAGCAGAAAAATACAGACAAGAAGCTCAAAGGTAAATAGTCCACAAAGGTTTCGGCAAAGAAGTAAGCACCATGTAGGCTTTCAAGAGTGTGTGTGTGTGTGTGTGTGTGTGTGTGTGTGTGTCTGTGTGTGTGTCTGTGTGTGTGTCTGAGTATGTGTGTGTGTGTGTGTGTGTGTTTTGGGGAGACTTTGAGTGCTAAAGCTAGGAGGCTCAGCTACCAATATAAGATGGTGGTAATTGGAATAGTGGCTGAGCATAACAGCGTATGTATGTAAACTAATAAAAAGCTGTGACCCTCAAATCCAAGAGAGAATCAACATGAAGACTCAGGAATCTGGATCAGCAAGGCCAACCCAGGAGCAAAGATCAATCATGACTACAGGACCAGTTTCAGTGGCAAGTCTGAAGCAATAAGATCAAAGGAAATAACGGAAAGAGTAGAATGTCCTCTTTTTACCTCTGCATCTGATGTGTGAAAGAAATTGTCTCCCTTCGACTTAGGGAATCCTTTATATTCCTGAAGAATTCTAGGGGAAGAGGATAGGTGATAACCTCCAGAAAACACAGATTTTTCTACTAAAGGGGACACTTCAAGATCCCACATAACGAATTAGAAAAATCAGAGATGAGACTTTATTTGTAATCACATGCATAGAGGTTCTACCTGGAATGAAATGGATAAAGATCTTAAAAGTTCTGAGATAAAGCATCTGGCCCATTGTTCATCCTGACTAGTCAAGCCTTTGCTTGGTTTCTGGATGAAGATGACACTAACCCACTGTTATTCCCAAACTGCCTGAACTGAACTATGAAATCTCACCTGGTACATAAAAAGAAACAGTGAAACTAATTTAAACCTGTTTGGTCATAACCACCATTTTAAAACAAACACAAATTAGCACCACTCACAAAAGCATGTTCTTTGAGAGTCTACCCACAGTTATCTTGAAAAAAGACATCAGTACCTTACTGAAGAAGAAACCTGATTGTATTTGTGGACTCATCATTTCTAGCAAGCATGAGGGCTGTGCATATAACACAGAGATCACTTCCCCCTCAGCATCTTCAATACAGCTAATTATTTCAACAGCTAATTTGGTATACTACCCAAGTTAATGCCCTATTTGTGTATTTAGAGTTGCCCATTTACATGCTGAAGTGTTCATCTTTGTGGGTTACCTCAAAGGCTAAAATGAAGGGACAAAATGGATGCCCCTTGCCCCACTTGCGTATTGCTAATGGAAAGTCTAACAGAAAATAAACTATGCTGAGGTCACTAGTCTGAAATAGGGAAAGATTTAATGGGCCAGGATGTTAAACAAAGGATGACGTACTAGAGATGTTTTTATTAAATAATTAGAGGCCCAGTGCACGAAATTCGTACATGCGGGAGGGTTGCCCCTGCACCCTCTTGCATTCCGGGAATGCTGACTCCTAACTGCTCACCTGCCTGCCTGTCAGATCATCCCTAACCACTCTGCCTGCCTGCCTGATTACCCTAACTACTCTGGCAGCCTGCCTGCATGCCTGACTGATGCCCCTAACTGCTCGCCTGCCTGCCTGATCACCCCTAACCATTCTGCCTGCCTGCCTGATCATCCCTATCTACTCTGCCTGCCTGCCTGATTGCCCCTAACCACTTGCCTGCCTGCCAGATCTCCTCTAATTGCTTGGCTGCCTGCCGGCCTGATTGCCCCTAAACACTCAGCCTGCCTGCCTGATTGTCCCTAACAGCCACTGCCTCAGCCCCAGCCGCCATGGCTTCATCCGGAAGGACATCCAGAATGATGTCTGGGAAGTTGTTTGGCTGTCCAGTCTAATTAGCATATTATGCTTTTATTATTATGGATTGCTGGGCTTCCTTCAACTCTTGAAATTCTACATGCCTTTGATTCTGAATATAGATAAATGGAGAACCCTGTACCTTGCAGAAGTAGAAAAAAAATAACACAATGAAAGAAACACACACAAAAAAACCACCAAAAAACAGAGAAGAAGTAAAATCAATAAAAGTCATGGAAGAGGGAAAAAAGGACTAGGAAAAAAGAGAAAACTTCACACAACTAGGCAAAGGTACCAGCCTGAAAAGAAACCAGACTGGGAAGTCAGTAAATAAGAGAAATCAGTTAGAAGCATCCTCTAAATACATGTTGAATTAAATTAACATAACATGGTCTACACATAGATATTCTTTACCTACAGATAAATAATTCATCTCAAGAAGAATAGATATAATTTTACATAAAAACGCTTGCCTGATTAGGCCTTACATAGGTAGAACCTTTGCTTCTGTGGCCATAGCTAAATGAAATGAGCCCTCAAAGGTTTGTTGAGAAGAACAAGGTCCTATTTACCACTGCAATTGTCAAGGATTGTAAGATAAATGCTTGGACTAATCTGGCCTCTCAGAAAAACCCTATATCAGAGTTAAGACACAATCAGATTTCACTGAGTTGATCTGATTCTCATACGTATCTCAATGCTAGTGGTACACAGGAACTTATCAGTGTATGTTGAGGGACAAGAGAGTAGATTTGGAAGCCAAGCTAGTTGACAGTCAAATCATGGGCCAGCAACTTGCTAACTATGGAATCATTGGTCAATGCATCCACCTCCCTGAACTACAGTTGCCTCATTAATAAAAAAAATAGGCTAAATAGCACACCTACTTTGCAGGGCTATTATGATGACTATATTACACAGGTTCATTACATAAAATATGGTCTAGTCCACAGTAGAACACTCTAGAAACAGTAGCTTCTTTTCTCAGCATTGCCTCAGTTAACATAAATTTTTAAAAATCCATAAAATTTTACCTGTTTAAAGAGCCATCTGCAGATATCTCATCCACTATTAAAGAAAAACATAAAATACATTTTGAAACAATAATAAAAAATGCAGGAATTTAAAAGTACCCGACTAATATTTTGTTGGAAAGTATTCCTTTGGGATCACACCTGAAGACTGTACTAGAATGAACATTAATCATAGTATTGGTAGGCCATTAATACATTAAGAACATTTACTTTCTCTTTTTAAATACACCAAATGCAAGGGAAAAAAGAATGGGATCTATCAAAATTTGATACCTACCTTTAAACTGCTATGTACCATGAATATAATCCTAACCAAACCCCATCAGACAGACAGAAAATGGTATTGTTAGTGCAAAAAGAATCATAGAGTAACAATGTCAAACGTAACTAGCATGAGTTTTCTGGACTCCCTCCATTTAGAGCGGTTGGAAGAGAGTACATTTATTTTGTCCTAACACGTACAGCTTCTCCAGCTCTTCAGCGAAGCCTAGCCAGTTTCGGATGAAACAATCCATCACAACGAAGCTTGGCTGATAGGCCCTACATTTTGCAGCACAGCAAAACATAGGAACCAAACCAAACTCTTTATGCCCCATTTCCAATTGCAAAATAAGTAGGAGAGACCTTTGTATTCCAACTGTATAAAGTAGAACTACTTGAGAGTGTCTCCTTGCATTGTGAAAGTCTCTCTGGGCCCACCTCATAGAGCAGGATGGTCCAACCAGTGAGTGCTCTGCAGTAGTGTGTGAGGTCATTTTTCTCACCCTCCCCATTAGGTGGCAAATGCCTAGAGAAATCATTCTTCTGGAGTGTATATGGCACATGTCATCAGAGCCTAAGCTGATAAACAACAACAGCAAACCACAAAGGACAAAGAACATATTGGATAAATACATCCCATTACCTTGGAATTTTAATTTTTTAAACACTCAAAAGATACCTACGGCATGATGCCAACTATACAACATTCAGGAAAAAGGAAAACCATCACTGGTACCAGTGGTTAGGGAAAAGGGATGGGTGAATAAGCAGAGCACAGAGGATTTTTAAGGGTGTGAAAAGATTGTATATGATACCGTAATGGAGGATTCGTGTGATCAAACATTTGTCAAAATCCAAGGAATATACAACACTAAGAGTGATCCTTAACGTAAACCATGGACTTTTGTTGATATACCTCTCTATTGTAGGATGTAAAAATGAGCGAGGCTGTTTGTGTAGGGAATGTGGAGTTTATGGGAACTCTCAGTACTCTATTGCTGTGAACCTAAAACTCATCTAAAAACTAAGAATTATGAATTTTTCTTTAAAAATAGGTATTTGCTGAAATTGTTATTAACATATGTATAAAGGTTATTTTTAAGACATAGTCACCTTAGAAATTAATATAAAGATCCAAGTATCAGAATATGGGTATTAAGAGACATAGAAACATAAAACAGACCTTCAAACAACAGAGGAAACTAGGGAGGGTGAAGGGAAGGCCTAAGAGATGAACCAGAGGACTTGTATGCATGCATATAAACATAACCAATGAACACAGACAATAGGGGGGTGAGGGCACATGATGGGGGCAGGAGCGGAGAGGGAGAGGTCAATGGGAGAAAAGGAGGCATATGTAACACTTTAAACAATAAAGATTTGAGAAAAAAAAAGAATATGGGCTATTATCCCCACAATAAAGTGAAGTATATGGAAAGACATAAATAAAGCCAATAATTTTAATTGTATACTAGGGCAAGAAAATAACTGATAAATATGGTTGAATATCTTGTTTTATAATAATAAGTGGGGATTTAGTGCAATATAAAATGAATCATTTATGTAATTAAAAGATACTTTTTATTCTAATGTTAAGCCAGAAATTATCATGCAGATTTTATCTAAAAGTTACCTTGAAACATCAATTGGATAAAAAGGAAAGTTTATAATTGCCTGATATTGCACTAGTAATTTATGTACAAATACCTATTAAATACTCACCAAGAGTAATAACAGTAACCAGCATTGCAAGCAATAATGGATGATACAACTGAAACCAGTGCCATGTTATATTACAATATTACTTGCTTTAAAAATAAAATGTTAAGTCAATTCCAAAAATGCAGTCACGGCTATAACTGCTGTGCAGAACATTTTCATGCAGCAGGACTAAGACTGCGATCCTTAGAAATTCCTGCTTAAATGGCTGCCCTTCAGTTGGTGTCTGAAAACCTGAATCTGGGGAGGGTTTCCACCTTTCCCTAACCGAGAGGAGTGGCCCCCTGTGCCAAAACACTTCGTACAACCGATGGGGTTTGTGCTAAACACTTGCTTTCCTTCTGGGAATCTAGAATTGAGGTCCAGGCTATGGGGAAGATGCCCATGTGACTAGCATGCCGTAAAAACCTTGGCACTGAGTCTAACCAGACTGGTAGATGACATGTATCACGTGTGTTGTCAGAATTTCACACTGGAGTTACTAAGCACCTCCTGCCAGCTCCACAGGGAGAGGACTCTTGGAAGCTTGTGCCTGGAGTCCTCCACCCTTTGTCACACACACCTTTTCTCTTTGGGGATTTTACTTTGGCCTTTTACTGTAATAAATCTCAGGTATGAACACAACTATATGCTGAGTCCTGTACATTTTTCTAGTGAATAAGCAAACCTAGGTGTGGGTTAAGGAACCTCTAACAAAATTGCATTATGTGAAATTGTTATTATTTGGGTTGATGTGTTATACATGATTACAATCAGAAGCTGATTTCACAAAATACCTGTCTTTGATTTTTTCATTTGTGCTGACTTTGGAGATTCCTGTAGATCTGTAGCTATTGGAATAAAGGCAGGAAAGGGATAAATGAAACAATGATGTCAGAAAATAATATGAAACAAGCAACAATGCTATTGACCCAGAATAGAAAATACAGAATCCTGATGAGTGACAACAGGTTCTATAGCATGAACGTTCCAATAAAGAAAATGAAAACATCACACTGACAATTCCTCCAACTAAACAGGATTGAATTGCTTGGCAAACTTATTTCACTCTGCATGCTTACTTTAAAACACACCCACATTTTTTATTTCTTTTCAATTTTTAAGAAATTCATTAGAGAAGTGGGTATTGATTCCACTTATTTGTGCATTCTTTGGGAGATTCTGGTATGTGCCCTGACCAGGCAGCAACACCACAACCTTGGCTTATCAGGGTCAGTGGTTTAAGCAACTAAACTATCTGGCAAAGGCCTCACCCACATTTTTAAAACTCTAATTCTCATCATGGACTTAAAGAGGCTGGCACACACTACACACCAATACAAAAGAATAAACAAGGATAATTATAAGCTTCTAGTGTGCTCTGGCACCTAGTGGCACTGAATAAAGTAAGGTAAATAATAAAAATGACAATTATACTAACAAGCTCTTAGAGGGGAAGGACTGGGTTGTTAAACAGTTTCCGTTCTGCAACATCAGAATAACACTTAGCACCTAAAAGTCACCTGAGGGTTAAATAGCAGACCATTATTAAGTGGACAAATGATTGACTTATTTTTTACATTTTCTTTGCAATTTTTGTTTTAAAAAACCACAGAAATAAACCAGGGGACAACTCTCTTTTTATGAGAGACTCCAAGGTCAAAGTGCTATTCCATCCTTGTATTTCCTATAACTTGCAAACCAACATACACAAGTCCTCTCATAACGGTCTACTAAGTCCAAGGTGTCCTCAAACAGTTCCGATTACACAACAAACTAGGTGCCACATCTGGGTAGCACACTGGCACTTTTGTTATTGTGAAACACCTTTGTACTTTTATTACAATTTCTGAGTCCCAAGTTGGGCTCTTGGAATAGTTATTATGATTACCTTCTGGCCAATGGCAACAGAGCATCGTATATTCTAAAGAAGTTACAATTATCCAACTAATGAAGTCAACATATTTCATTCTGTTTTGACTTCTGAGCAATGAAGCTGATAATAGTGAGACCTTGTTGGTATACTATGTCAAATCCGCCATGCTTCTCAACAGGCCTTGCCTTTCTGACTTCAGTACTATGGGCAGAAATCTTTAAGAAACAATCTCATTGGGATGTTGCACCCTGGCTGACTGCTGTAACTCTTATGGTTTGCCGTTCTTTTGTGGTACTGGAAAGTATTCCTGCGTTCCTAGTTTTAGTTATTTTTTTAGTGAGACAAATCACTATGTAATACCAACTATTCATTTACTAAATGTAATCCATTCACTATAAATACTAAAGCTAAGATCCATTTTTAGAACAAGTTCATTTTGTTATCATGTGAATATAGTAGAAACATACAACATCCTAAATTATCATCTTTTTTACATAAATACAGGATTTTAAGGGTCAGGTCTAAGTAAATGAACTTCCTTTCAAATAATATTGCCCCAGATTTTAAATTACCTACAATTAACTTAGTTAATAATACTGAACACTATGCTGTAAGAAAGAGATTGAGAAAAACTATATATGCAACCTACACATTGTTTGGTGTTTTTTTCAGTGTTCTTTCATTATCAAAACTTCCCTACTCTCACTTCAAATATGGTAGGGGCGCCAAGAGTAATTCACTATCTGAAGTCTTACCAAGATTGCTACTTTGAGATGTTTGGTGTCTTCTTTTTTCTTTATATTCAGATGTTAGTTGTTGCTTCCTATGTACAAAAATTGGTGATAAAATTACTTTCTTAATATTAACACAAAAATATTTTTCAAATATACTAAATTAATAGAATATTTCACATAATATCAGAACTAATATTAAAACTTTAATTATACCATACACTTTAAATTTATAAATTCTACAACTGTTTTATGAAGCAGGTAATTAAAAAAAATAAGGTGTAACAGTCATGATTTGAGGGCAGTATAGTTCAGTGAATCAATTAGAGTTAGTTTGACGTATCACAAATGTCTTGAACTCACACATCCTAATTCTATAACCCACAGCCATTTGTTCTCAAACGAGTCATTTTTCTTTGGCTCAAGGTCCTCCGCTACAAAATAAGAATCTTACTACCTTATTTAAGAAGGTTGCTAGGAGGATGAAATGACATAATACAGCAAAATGATATGCTCAAAAAAATAGTGAAACAAAGAAAAAAAATCTAGTTATGAACTTTATTTGTTGAAACTATTTTGGAATCCCAAATCAACCCCAGTGTGGGCTATTCATGGTTTCTAACATTCAAATGTTGCGGTTTTCAGAAGATGTGATGAATTCTGGTTGTCACCTGTCCTCACGTGGTGGTCTGTATCTCAGGGCATCTCAGAACCTATGTAACTGGCAACTGAGTGTCTGTACAAACACATCGCCTCCTGCAGTGAGACAGCACTGTGCTCCCTGTATTTCTGCAGTGAATCACCAGCAGCAGAAAGGAAACTAACAGAAGCCAGGATGACTGTTCCTTCTCTACCTGCTCGCACTGTGAGCCAGCAGATCTTTATGAGAATGACGCTTACTCTCCCTGTCCACCCCAACTGGCTTGGAAGATGCAAGCCTACTGGTCACCCATGGATACTGATGAGTCATGGCTGGGCCCTTAGCAATTTTAGGGACCAATAACGTAATTTTGATTCAGACCTTCTGTTGACTGGCTTCCATGTGAGGCATAATTTAAATTTTGAAACCTGAGGTAAAGTTTCACTGTTATGGCAAAGAGATCACTTGAGGGGCCAACCTCAATTATGGAGCCTCAGGCAAGCTGGTGCTTACTAGTCTGAAAAGGCATTATGGGACCTTCCAGTCCCTAAAGAAAGATGCTCCACGGGATAGAGAGTGACCTTGGAGTACAGACCTGGTAACAAAGGAGCAAGGAACGTCTGTTTTTTTTCCTGCGGCATTATTTGAATCTCTGGCAGCTAAGGATGGTTCCAACTAACACCCGCTTCTTCTATCCAAAGCTCTTCCTGTTTCACTGTCCCCAGCTTTAATAAATGTACTCTCCAAATAAATTTTAAAAAGAACAAAATATTGTACCTCTGATCATCTTTGGCACCTCTGCTTACTAATAATTCCACCATTTTCTCATTGTTTGCAAGTTTAGCAAGTGCAAGTGGTGTGAGGTCACTCTGTAAAGCAGCAAAGACAATTTCTAATTTAAGAAATTACATATATCCAAATTGGATATTAAAAATTATGAAAGATACTCTGAACTTACATGTATAATATAGAAAATAAATAAAAAGTAGCCCCTTTTGCCCTGGCTAGTGTTATGCAATGGCTGGAGTGTCAGCCTGCACATGGAAGGGTTGAGAATTAGATTCCCATTCAAAGGCAAGTCCCTGGGTTACAGATTGGATCCCCAGCCCCAGAGGGGGCCCATGGGGGGGCACCCAATCAATGTCTCTCTCTCACATAGATCTTTCTCTCTCTCTTTCTCTCTCTCATCTGTTCCCTCCCTCCACTCTCTCTAAAATCAATGGGGAAAACTATCCTCTGGTGAGGATTAAAAAAAGAGGAGCCCCTTTCTTCTCACCCCTGTGCAGTCACTGGCTGTTCTTCCCTTTAAAATGCCCTCCATTTTAAAATGCAGGAGGCAGCCAATGGGTGATTCTCTCTCATCATTGATGTTTTTCTCTCCCTCTTCCTTCTTCTCTCAATACAAACATATTTTTTTTTAAAAAAAAAATGCTTGTAACTAAACTAAAACCATGTATATCAAATATTTAATAAATAAGGTTACTTGAGCTATACCTTGTTTCTCACTTCAATATTTGCCTTGCACGAAAGCAGCTTTTCCACTATAGCTTCATTGTGACCAAGGACAGCATAGTGCAGAGCAGTGTTGCCATCGTTGTCCATTATATTTGGATCGGCACCAGAGTCTAGCAGAAGAGTTGCACATTTCGTACGCTGGTATTGTAGGGCCTGTCAGTATTATGCCAAGAAATAGATTATAAGTTCTAGGAATCAAAATAAACATTCCACAAGTTTCACCAATGACTTTTAGCTAAATGAGATGAATTGATTTTTATTCTAAGTATTTAAATCAAACCCATCTCATGTCTTTCACCAATGACATATAGTCAATTAGATAAATCCATTTTTATTCTAAGTAGTTAAATCAACCCCATCTCATGTTGACATAGTTGGCGAGTGCATACCTGAATCAGAGCTGTCTTTTTCTCAATGTCAGAGAGGTCCAATAGGCAGTGTCTCTTTAATAGGAGTCTCACCATCCGTGGACGGCCATAGGCACAGGCCACATGGAGAGCAGTCCTATGGAAGTCAGAGGACTCTTTAGGAACATAGAGGGCACTATCTCAAAACATACATTATCCATGTAATTGTAAACATTTATCCCTATGACTTCGAAACAAACATTTCATTTTCTTCTGGAAACTGTACAATATTTATTAGTCCTTGTTACTCACCACATTAATAAAGGAGCAGCCTATTTGAATAGAGAGAGGATGACCTGGGAATTCAGCTCAACTTGGGTCTGATCCTATTTTAACTGTCACTTATTAGCTGTCACTTGACCTCAATTTCCTCATCAACAAAATGGAGACAAAAATAATAATTATCTCCCAGGACACCACTGTTGCTTAAATGAGAATCTATGTAAAGTGTTTACTATAGTTCCTAGCACACACAAAAAACCAGCTCAATAATTGTTAGATAATATTAGTATCGTTATTACTGTCACTACCACTTTATAAAGACAACATTTCAATGAAGCCAAATGATATCATTATACCTACTCTGCAGACCTGTTTTAAGGATCAGAAAGAACACAGTATTTCAATGATTCAAAAATGCTTATCTTCTCACACTTTAACATCTCTGACACTGGAAACCAGTTTTTAATTCAGAATGTGTTACAACTATTATTGGCAGAATTTAAAAAATTTTAGTGATATGTAAAATACTGGCATCATTCCATCCATGGTGCCTTACGTTAAGAGAAATAATGGTGAGTACAACAGAGCTCTTGCAGTTCTAATCAATGGTTGGCATTTAAATAAGTTTTAGTTCTTAAAAACCTTATGGGGGAAAGAGGACTGAAAAGCAAAATAATAATTTTTAAAGTAATTCTTACTTTGATTTCCGAGAAAACTTAAGCCAAAAGAAATGCAGGATTTAAATAAACAGGATGATTCATTTTGTCCAATATTTGGATGTATAGATTGTATGGAAAACAGATGTTCCCAATGATCAATATTATTTAATACTATTATACTTTTCCAAAGGGCAGGTAAAGGTTATCTTTTATAATTTCCTACCTTCAGAAATACTTTTGTTTGAAAGCAGGGAGAAAAAAGCTTCAACTGTGGTTAAGTCCTAATACTTCCATTTTTAATTTCTCATTTTGCTCACATTGGCCAACATGAACATTTTAAGAATGAAAAAAGTTCTGGAAGATAGACTGGAAGGGTCCTGAGTAGACTATGTCTGCTACATATTAGATATTCAGGTTATGTTTCATGTACAGATGGATTGAAAGAATGAATAAACATAGTGGGAGAGTCCAATATTTTTAAAGAAAACTTTTGTAAGTTAAAATGATACTTCTGGCATAGGAATAATCACTTATATATTCTATTTTTTAAAGAAATAAGCCAGTTAGAGAAAGACAAATATCACTTATCTCACTTATATGTGGAATCTAACGAACAAAATATGTCCAGAGGTATGGATGCATGGAATAGAATAACAGATCTCAGGGTGGGGATGGGGGAACAGGAAGAGATTAACCAAAGAACATATATACATGTATGCATAACCCGTGGACACAGACAATAGTATGTGGTGGGGTGGAGGCTAGGTTGAGGGGGGACAAAAATGGAACAAATAGGAGACATCTGTCATACTGTCAAAAACAAGACAAAAAGAAATTATTTAAGTTTAAAAAATTATTTTTAATTAATTCTAGAGAAAGAGGGAGGAAGAAGGGGAGAATGAGAGAGAGAAAAACATCAATGTGAGGGAGAAGCATCTATCTGTTCCCTCCGGTAGGAACCCCGACCAGGGATCAAACCCACAATCTAGATATGTGTCCTGACCTGGAATGAACCTGCAACCTTTCAGTGCATAGGAGGAGTGCCAGACAACACTCCAACCAACTGAGCTATACTGGGCGCTATTTTTAATTATTTATTTTCATAAGCACACAACTAAAATGGTTAATCTATAATCCTTTACATGTTATATGTAGTAAATCTATATAAAGTAAAATATATATGTGTGTAAATAGATATATGCACAGATAAAAAGCAGCCCAAGTGCCCATCAGCAGATGAATAGATAAAGATGTAGTACATTTACACCATGGAATACTACGCTGCTGTAAAAAAGAAGGAACTCTTATACCCTTTGTGGACAGTGTGGATGGACCTGGAGATTATTATCTGAGCAAAATAAGCCAGTCAGAGAAAGACAATACCATATGATCTCATGTACATGTGGATCAAAATAAACTAACAAACAAAATAGGACCAGAGACATGGATACATGGAACAGCCTGACAGATCCCAGAGGGAGGGAACTGGGGAACTCAAAGAGATTAGCCAAAGAACACATATGCATGTGCATAGCCCATGGACTATGAAGTGAAGGCTGAAGCGGGCAGGGTGGAAAGGCACTAAGAGCGGGGAGGAGAATGGGGGACATCTGTAACAGTGTCAACAATAAAAATAAACATAAAAAAAGATTCCCTTTCCTTCTGAAGATACCAATCTTCAAAAAAAATTCAAAAATAAGTCCAAAAAAACAGGAAGTGAGCCATCAATTTTATCTGCGCAGGATTCATATCATTGCTCTTCCCCAGGATTATTTCATTCATAATAACATTTACTAAAATTTTTGTACAGGTTCATTGCAGAAATCAGATTTTTTGAAGAAATGCTCATTTTTAATACAAATGCTCAGAAATAAACTTTATCACATTTTGTACCTATTCTTGGCTAACACAAGATCATAGTCTGTTTGTGTGTATGTATATCCAAACTGACCTTTTTCTTATTATTATATTGCTATTTTAAGCAGTGCTGAATAAAACAAACTATGTAATTTGTCTAATTATTTCATAAAGATATTTTAGCATAAATAGAATTGATGGGTATAGGGAATATAAATATATTTTTAAATGTGGTACTCAGCACCAAATTGCCCATGGAAAAGTCAAAAGCAACTTAAACTTCAAGCAGCAGTATAAGGATAATCACTGGCCATTTTCACAAACCTTGTGGATGGAAAATATTATTTTTCTCTTTTAACTTAAATTTCTTTTCCTACCGAGGACACTAAATATTTTTTCCTTTGTCCACTGGTCACTTGTACATATGCAAAAAGTACTTTGTCCACTTTCAAATTAGTTTTTTCTTGTTGATTTCAAAAACTTCTCTGTAACATGAAGACATTTTTTTTCTGATACACATACATTGCAAATATTTTGCTAGTACTTTTTCTTTCACCCTGCTAATATTATTTTCTGACAGACAGAGGGTTTGAATTTTTATATTGCTCAATCAACCTCCAGAAATCTTGCTTTTGACATGTTTGTAATCATTAAAAAAAAAAAAAAGTATAAATAGCCCTGGCTGCTTTGGCTCAGTGGACAGGGCATCAGCCTGGGCACTGAAGGGTCCTGGGTTCGATTCTGGTCAAGGGCACATGCCTGGGTTGCAGGCTCAATTCCCAGTGGGGGCAGGGGAGGGGCGTACAGGAGGCAGCCAATCAATGATTCTCTCTCATCATTGATGTTTCTATCTCTCACCCTCTCTCTTCCTCTCTGAAATCAATAAAAAATATTTAAAAAAAGAAAAAAAGGATAAATAGGCATTTGTGTTTTCTTCTGGTACTTTTCTCATTTTGTATATTTAAAATTTTTAATCTGGAATTTATTTGGAGGTGATCAAAACCTAGCTAGTTTTTTCCAAATACTCAACAGATATTTCTCCACCTTTTGTCACTGACCTTTTCCTACAAAAATGTACAAAAATTTTCCTACTATACAAAAATTTTCTTAATCTCATCACAACGATAAATAATAACATGTAACTTGAAAAATTTTAAACCATATCTATTTGGTTGTAAAATTGATAAACATAAGAAGAGCACACATTTTCAGAAATTGAATCTTCCTAATCAGGACCACAGCCATCTTCCCACTTCAAAATCCTTCTGAGGTCCCTCAATAAAGAACATAGGTGAGCCCTGATGTAGCTCGGTAGGTGAGCGTCGACCTGTGAACCAGGAGGTCATGGTTTGATTCAGGACAGGGCACAGGTCTGGGTTGTGGGTTCAATCCCCAGTGTGGAGCATGTAGGAGGCAGCCAATGAATGATTCTCTCTCAACAGTGATGTTTCTATCTCTCTCCCTTCCTTTCTGAAATCAATAAAAATATTTTTAATAAAAAACATAGCTGTACACTGATATAAAGTGGTTATTGGATTTTATCCAAAGAACTCTTAGCGTAGAAGTTAATCTATTATGGGAATTATCTCTCTCATTATTCAATTTTCTATAGTGTGTAACATTATGGTTTAAAAATGTGTACATCAAATATAAAATGCTGTATATACTCAATTTAATTTCAATTATTGATATGTAGTTAAATCACTTAAAAGTTCTCAGTAAAGCCCTAACCAGTTTGGCTCAGTGGATAGAGCATCAGCCTGTGGACTGAAGGGTCCCGGGTTCAATTCCCATCAAGGGCATGTGCCTTGGTTGCAGGCACATCCCCAGTACGGGGTGTGCAGAAGGCAGCTGATTGATGTTTCTCTCTCATTGATGTTTCTAACTATCCCTCTCCCTTCCTCTCTGTAAAAAAATCAATAAAATATATATTTTTTAAAAAGCTGTAAGTAAAGTGTTCTGTAGGAGGAATTGTGAGTGGGTCCTTATGTTTTTGTTTTTGCTGCTTATGAAGTTGGTCAAAGCGCTAGACCCCAGGTCAGGTGTCCACCAGGGAGGTGCTGCGGGACCCCAGGAAGGAAGTTAGCCCAGAGCCCTGGCTGACAGGATGCTGCTCTCCAACTGCTGAGCCAGGCAAGGGTACACCTCTCCCAGACCCACCCGCCTCATCCCAGTGGACACCGGGTCCCCAGCCTTGTAGCCCCTATTACCTGCTCATCTTATCTCTTGCATTCAGGTCACTTATCCCGAAAAAGAGGATTTGCTTCACCATCCACCGGTTACCCTCTTTGGCAGCTTTGTGGATCGCATTCATATTTTTGTTTCCAAAGTTGGGCCTTATGGCTTCCATGCCACTGTTCCCCTGGCTGGTAGGGGAGACCATGGCCGGACTGGTAGGGGAGACCTTGGCCCCGCTGGTATGGGTGACCATGGCCCCACTGGTAGGGCAGACCTTGGCCCCACTGGAAGGGGAGACCGTGGCTCCGCTGGTAGGGGAGACCATGGCCCCGCAGGTAGGGGAGACCGTGGCCCCGCTGGTAGGGGAGACAGTGGCCCCGCTGGTAGGGGAGATCATGTTCCCACTGATATCGGAGACCATGGCCCCGCTGGTAGGACAGACCTTGGCCCCACTGGTAATGGAGATCTTGGTCCGCTTGGTAGGGGGGACCACGTTACCGCTGGTATGGGAGCCTATGGCCCCGCTGGTAGGGCAGACCTTGGCCCCGCTGGTAGAGGAGACCATGGTCCCGCTGCTAGGGGAGACCTTGGCCCCGCTGGTAGTGCAGACCTTGGCCCCGCTGGTAGGGGAGACCATGGCACCGCTGGTAGGGGAGACCGTGGTCTCACTGGTAGGGCAGACTTTGGCCCTGCTGGTAGTGCAGACCTTGGCCCCGCTGGTAGGGGAGACCGTGGTCTCACTGGTAGGGCAGACCTTGGCCCCGCTGGTAGGGCAGACCTCGGCCCCGCTGGTAATGGAGATCTTGGTCCGCTTGGTAGGGGAGACCTTGGCCCCGCTGGTAGTGCAGACCTTGGCCCTGCTGGTAGGGGAAACCATGGCACCGCTGGTAGGGGAGACCGTGGTCTCACTGGTAGGGCAGACCTTGGCCCCGCTGGTAGGGGAGACATTGGCCCCGCTGGTAGGGGAGACCGTGGTCTCACTGGTAGGGCAGACCTTGGCCCCGCTGGTAGGGCAGACCTTGGTCCCGCTGGTATGGGAGACCATGGCCTGGCTGGTAGGGGAGACCACGTTCCCACTGATATCGGAGACCATGGCCCCGCTGGTAGGACAGACCTTGGCCCCGCTGGTAATGGAGATCTTGGTCTGGCTGGTATGGGAGACCATGGTCCCGCTGGTAGGGGAGACCATGGCTGCACTGGTAGGAGAGACCATGGTCCCGCTGGTAGGGGAGACCACGTTCCCACTGATATCGGAGACCATGGTCCCGCTGGTATGGGAGACCATGGCCTCGCTGGGAGGGGAGACCACGTTCCCACTGATATCAGAGACCATGGCCTCGCTGGTAGGACAGACCTTGACCCCACTGGAAATGGAAGTCTTGGTCCACTTGGTAGGAGAGACTACGTTCCCGCTGGTAGGGGAGACCGTGGTCTCACTGGTAGGGCAGACCTTGGCCCCGCTGGTAGGGCAGACCTCGGCCCCGCTGGTAATGGAGATCTTGGTCCGCTTGGTAGGGGAGACCACGTTCCCGCTGGTATGGGAGACCATGGCCCCGCTGGTAGGGCAGACCTCGGTCCCGCTGGTAATGGAGATCTTGGTCCGCTTGGTAGGGGAGACCTTGGCCCCGCTGGTAGTGCAGACCATGGCCCCGCTGGTAGGGGAAACCATGGCACCGCTGGTTGGGGAGACCGTGGTCTCACTGGTAGGGCAGACCTTGGCCCCGCTGGTAGGGGAGACCTTGGCCCCGCTGGTAGGGGAGACCGTGGTCTCACTGGTAGGGCCGACCTTGGCCCCGCTGGTAGGGCAGACCTTGGTCCCGCTGGTATGGGAGACCATGGCCTGGCTGGTAGGGGAGACCACGTTCCCACTGATATCAGAGACCATGGCCCCGCTGGTAGGACAGACCTTGGCCCCACTGGTAATGGAGGTCTTGGTCCACTTGGTAGGAGAGACTACGTTCCCGCTGGTAGGGGAGACCGTGGTCTCACTGGTAGGGCAGACCTTGGCCCCGTTGGTAGGACAGACCTTGGCCCCGCTGGTAATGCAGATCTTGGTCTGGCTGGTAGGGGAGACCACGTTCCCACTGATATCGGAGACCATGGTCCCGCTGGTATGGGAGACCATGGTCTCGCTGGTAGGGGAGACCACATTCCCACTGATATCGGAGACCATGGCCCCGCTGGTAGGACAGACCTTGGCCCCGCTGGTAATGGAGATCTTGGTCCGCTTGGTAGGGGAGACCACGTTTCCACTGGTATGGGAGACCATGGCCCCATTGGTAGGGCAGACCTTGGCCCTGCTGGTAGGGGAGACTGTGGTCCCAATGGTAGGGCAGACCTTGGTCCCGCTGGTATGGGAGACCATGGCCTGGCTGGTAGGGGAGACCACGTTCCCACTGATATCGGAGACCATGGCCCCGCTGGTAGGACAGACCTTGGCCCCACTGGTAATGGAGGTCTTGGTCCGCTTGGTAGGAGAGACTACGTTCCCGCTGGTAGGGGAGACCATGGCCCCGCTGGTAGGGCAGACCTCGGCCCCACTGGTAAGGGAAACCATGGCTCTGCTGGTAGGGGAGACCTTGGACCTGCTGGTAGGGGAGACCATGGTCCCATTGGTAGGGCAGACCTTGGCCCCGCTGGTAATGGAGATCTTGGTCTGGCTGGTAGGGGAGACCATGGTCTCGCTGGTATGGGAGACCATGGCCCCACTGGTAGGGGAGTCCATGGTCCCGCTGCTAGGGGAGATCATGGTCCCGCTGGTAGGGGAGACCATGGCACCGCTGGTAGGGGAGACCGTGGTCTCACTGGTAGGGCAGACCTTGGCCCCGCTGGTAGGGGAGACCATGGCACCGCTGGTAGGGGAGACCGTGGTCTTACTGGTAGGGCGGACCTTGGCCCCGCTGGTAGGGCAGACCTTGTCCCCGTTGGTAGGGCAGACCATGGCACCACTGGTAGGGGAGATCTTGGTCTGGCTAGTAGGGGAGACCACGTTCCCACTGATATCGGAGACCATGGTCCTGCTGGTATGGGAGACCATGGCCTCGCTGGTAGGGGAGACCACATTCCCACTGATATCGGAGACCATGGCCCCGCTAGTAGGACAGACCTTGGCCCCGCTGGTAATGGAGATCTTGGTCCGCTTGGTAGGAGAGACCACGTTCCCGCTGGTATAGGAGACCATGGCCCCGCTGGTAGAGCAGACCTCGGCCCCGCTGGTAATGGAGATCTTGGTCCGCTTGGTAGGGGAGACCACATTCCCGCTGGTATGGGAGACCATGGCACCGCTGGTAGGGGAGACTGTGGCCCCGCTGGTAGGGGAGACCACGTTCCCACTGATATCGGAGACCATGGTCCCGCTGGTATGGGAGACCATGGCCTCGCTGGTAGGGGAGACCACGTTCCCACTCATATCAGAGACCATGGCCCCGCTGGTAGGACAGACTTTGGCCCCACTGGTAATGGAGGTCTTGGTCTGGCTGGTAGGGGAGACCATGGTCCCGCTGGTATGGGAGACCATGGCCCCACTGGTAGGGGAGTCCATGGTCCCGCTGGTAGGGGAGATCATGGTCCCGCTGGTATGGGAGACCATGGCCCCGCTGGTAGGGGAGACCATGGCACCGCTGGTAGGGGAGACCGTGGTCTCACTGGTAGGGCAGACCTTGGCCTCGCTGGTAGTGCAGACCTTGGCCCCGCTGGTAGGGGAGACCATGGCACCGCTGGTAGGGGAGACCGTGGTCTTACTGGTAGGGCAGACCTTGTCCCCGTTGGTAGGGCAGACCATGGCACCACTGGTAGGGGAGATCTTGGTCTGGCTAGTAGGGGAGACCACGTTCCCACTGATATCGGAGACCATGGTCCCGCTGGTATGGGAGACCATGGCCTCGCTGGTAGGGGAGACCACATTCCCACTGATATCGGAGACCATGGCCCCGCTAGTAGGACAGACCTTGGCCCCGCTGGTAATGGAGATCTTGGTTCGCTTGGTAGGAGAGACCACGTTCCCGCTGGTATAGGAGACCATGGCCCCGCTGGTAGAGCAGACCTCGGCCCCGCTGGTAATGGAGATCTTGGTCCGCTTGGTAGGGGAGACCACATTCCCGCTGGTATGGGAGACCATGGCACCGCTGGTAGGGGAGACTGTGGCCCCGCTGGTAGGGGAGACCACGTTCCCACTGATATCGGAGACCATGGTCCCGCTGGTATGGGAGACCATGGCCTCGCTGGTAGGGGAGACCACGTTCCCACTCATATCAGAGACCATGGCCCCGCTGGTAGGACAGACTTTGGCCCCACTGGTAATGGAGGTCTTGGTCTGGCTGGTAGGGGAGACCATGGTCCCGCTGGTATGGGAGACCATGGCCCCACTGGTAGGGGAGTCCATGGTCCCGCTGGTAGGGGAGATCATGGTCCCGCTGGTATGAGAGACCATGGCCTCGTTGGTAGGGGAGACCATGTTCTCACTGATATCGGAGACCATGGCCCCACTGGTAGGACAGACCTTGGCCCCGTTGGTAATGGAGAACTTGGTCGGCTTGGTAGGGGAGACCACGTTCCCGCTGGTATGGGAGACCAAGACCCCGCTGGTAGGGCAGACCTTGGCCCCGCTGGTAATGGAGATCTTGGTCCGCTTGGTAGGGGAGACCACGTTCCCGCTGGTAAGGGAGACCATGGCCTCGCTCGTAGGGGAGACCACGTTCCCACTGATATCGGAGACCATGGCCCCGCTGGTTGGACAGACCTTGGCCCCGTTTGTAATGGAGATCCTGGTCTGGCTGGTATGGGAGACCATGGTCCCACTAGTATGGGAGACCATCGCCCTGCTGGTAGGGGAGACCATGGCCTCGCTGGTAGGGGAGACCACGTTCCCCCTGATATCGGAGACCATGGCCCCGCTGGTAGGACAGACCTTGGCTCCGCTGGTAATGGAGATCTTGGTCCGCTTGGTAAGGGAGACCACGTTCCCGCTGGTATGGGAGACCATGGCCCCGCTGGCAGGGCAGACCTTGGTCCCGCTGGTAGAGGAGACCTTGGTCCGGCTGGTAGGGGAGACCTTGGTCCCACTGGTAGAGGATACCTTGGTCCCGCTGGTAGGGGAGACCTTGGCCCCGCTGGTAGGGGAGACCTTGGCCCCGCTGGTAGGGGAGACCTTGGCCCCGCTGGTAGGGGAGACCTTGGCCCCGCTGGTAGGGGAGTCCTTGGCCCCGCTTGTAGAGGAGACCTTGGCCCCGCTGGTAGAGGAGACCTTGGCCCCGCTGGTAGAGGAGACCTTGGTCCCGCTGGTAGAGGAGACCTTATTCCCGCTGCTAGGGGAGACCTTGGCCCCGCTGGTAGAGGAGACCATGGCCCCGCTGGTAGAGGAGACCTTGGCCCCGCTGGTAGAGGAGACCTTAGTCCCGCTGGCAGGGGAGACCTTGGCCCCGCTGGTAGGGGTGACTATGATCTCCCCGCTGGCTCTCCTCCGGAAAAAGAACATCTTTTTCCTGGTGGAGAGTCCAGGCTTTAGAGAAGCTTTACCTTCCCTCCGCTTGTCGCGCCGCCTGAGTCCAAAACTAGCTCTATAGCCAACCACCACCTCACGCCACAGCATTCAAGCAGGGCAGTTCGGCAGTTCAGCAGTTCGGCAGTTCGGCAGTTTGGAAGTTTAGCATCTCCCAGTTCCGAGTCATAGTAACCAAGCAACAGCCTCTGACATAACTGCGCATGTGCACAGAGCCTTGTGGTCAAGGGCAGCCAGAGCCCATGCCCAAGGCCCAAGCCTCTCAAATCTCAGGAACTGCCTGTGGGCAGGTGTGGGTTCTGTTCAAACATCCCTGGGAGTTGGCTAAGTGTTTCCAGACACTTACAAAGGTTACTCACCACAGTGAAAAAGCAGTCTTTACCTAAGACCAGGCCTAGGGTGGTGTGGAACTTCAGGATGCTCAAGGTCTGGTCCCCCAGCAAACTCCCTTTAAAAACATCTCTAAATCTCCTTGTGACTCAGTTTATTTCTCTTCCTTATCCCTCTGTGCCTTAGCCAAGCTCCAGGGAATGTACCTGATGCAAGAACAGAAGGATGTTTTCATGGCTTCAGAGATTATGGCAATATATGTCTGCAAGTGTAAATTTATGAGAAACCAGTGCCTGTTCTCCTGATGAAATGAAACCCCTTTCTACATTCCTCTTAATCTCCTCTTTGGCTCACCTCTTACACTTACGTTTTGTTTCACCAAAATAAATGTTTAATCAATCAAGGATTTATATTGGAGCATGGTGTTCACATTTAAGAACTTTTTCTTAATAAAGGGCTATTCACCTGTCACAGACCACCTTTTCTCGCCTAATTTAAAATGTCACTTTCCTGTGCATTAAATTCTCAGTTTATGTTTTTGGTTTTGAAGTTTTCTGTTCTCATCCATAAGTGGTCGGCTTCTTTTTGCATCAGTGATACCGCTGTAATAAACCCAGTATAAATAACTGGGGAGGCCAAATTTTATAGGCATGTCATTTGTGCAGCTGTGCCAGGAAACTGCAATTTAACACTCCCAGGGCTATTCCCTGCAGATGGCAGCGGGGGGACTGCACAGGGGAGGAATAGATGCATGTCTCAGTGAAATAGGGAAGGTGCTTGACTGTCAGTAACACCTGGGAACAGGTCATTGGTTACAATAGTTGTGGCCACAGCAAGTGTGAGATTTGAGACACTGACCTCCTAAATAAAGGAGTTCTCTCTCTTGCCAGGCCCACGCTCCTGGCCTGTGGATTCTCATGCTCCTGCATTTGCCCACATAGGCCAAGGCCATGTGGACCCCACACACAATGGACTAATGGACTGCAAGTAGCCTGATGTTATGCAGGACCCAGTTCCACCATGGAAAGCAAACTCTGGGCACTGGCTCTGCTTCAAGCTCCGCTGAGTCCCCAGCTGCACATTTTGCAGGCCTGGATGAAGGGAAATGGGACTTTGCAAACCCAGGGATGTAAATCACTCCTCCTCCTGTGTGAGTCTCAGAAATTTATTTTTCTCCAGATATTGTAAGGACCCAAGTCAAGCACCCAGTGGGGGAGCGGATACCCACTTCCACGGGTGGATAACCCACTTCCACTGATAACAGTGTGTGGTTACTTTAGGTCTCAGAGTTTGTAAGGCCTGCTGTGCACCTCCCATGAGCTTGTCAGGTTTAGTATGTGGTCACTTTTTTGTTCACACTTGACCTGTTAAATATTTTTTTATTGTCTACTTTCTCCCAACTAGAATGTGCCATCCGTGAGAAAAGTAATTATTTTCTTCACTATTTATCTTCATTGCTTTCAGAAGAGTAGATGCTTAATAGTTTCTCATTAACTAAATGACTGAACTATGAAATTGCCTAACTTATATTTCTAATTTATATATTTATGTATCCACCACCTCTCCACATAGAAATACTTGAAGGCAGCTGTATAGGGGATTTGTACCTTATTTACAAATGGTAATGGATTTTCACTGCTATATTTTCAGATCTCCCCATGTTCTCTCAGGAGACTCCCCTCCCCAAGGCCACTGGGGTTATTCCAGTCAGTCCTTGGCTATTAAAAATAGGAGGGCCCAGAAAGGCCCTGTGCATGTGCATTATTCTCTTCATTACTTATTCTTTGGAATACATTCTTAGAAATGTGATCTCTGAGTCAAAGGGTAAGTCCATATGTAAATTAAATAGCTATTGCCTAACACCACTCCATCCCCAACCCCCAATCCCTCCACCCCCACCCACAGTGCTCATGCCATTACCATTTTGGATTTCCACCAAATGTGTGAGAGGCTACAGCCTCACCTGCCATCTGAGTGTGGTTAAGCTTTGGGGGTGAGAAGGTTGTCAATCTGATCCTTAAATAATGACCTCTGCTGAGTGCACCTGTCCCCACCCCTACTCCAATTCCTCCACCCACTCCTGGGTTCCCACAAGGGCAAACTGAACTCCAAACAGAGGGCAGAGGAACAGCAGGTGAGTCCCCACCCTGTTCACAGGTGGAATGCATGGGCCGCTCCCCTCCCCACTCTGATGCTGCCTGCCCCAGTGGGATGCGCACAGCCAGAAAGGGGCATTTGCACAACTGGCAGACTGAGGAAGCACAGAAAGGGCTGAAGTAAACACTTAGAAAGACACTTTAGAAAGAAATCTGGTCCTCAGGCTGTGGTCAAACCATCTTCTGGCCCCAAATCCCTTTGCCATTTTCCACTAATATATTGAGGTGACAAAGAAGGGCAATTCACCAGGGGTCACTCCTGAGAGAAGGGGGTGCTTGGCGCAAGTAAGGGAGGGATGAGCCAGGAAGGCACAACTTTTACTAGACTTTTAAAACAACAAACAAACAAACAAGAATAAAACACCTCTTTTCTTCAAGGTTATCAAGGTTGTGGTGTAGAGGGGGCAAGTAAGAGGAAATAGGTACAAATCCACTGAGGAGGGCAGATCAGCTCTGATTTTTCCCAGTGGTTCTCCATCTGCGTTTCTCCTGGTGTGTCTCCAACCAGGTGTCCCCCTTGTACCAGGATGAGATGCAGCGCTGACACCACTTTCTCCCCGGGGCAGGGATCTCAGCCGGGTGCAGCCTAGTCCATCCACCTCTTTGCCTACCCAGCAGGAGTCCCTAGGCCAACTAGCACCCTGCCTGCACCCCCACCAGGTCCCCTGACAACCTTGGATGTAAGCACTGCAGGCAGGCCTGGGAGCAATGGGAACTGCAGCCAACACCCTGGGGCTGTCCCCTCAACTTGGGTCAAGCCCCTGGGGTCCCAGGCGTCACATAGCGTTTCAGAGGAACATGCGCCCCCACCTCCTCTTAGACCAGGGGTGGGCAAACTTTTTGACTCGAGGGCCACAATGGGTTCTTAAACTGGACCGGAGGGCCGGAACAAAAGCATGGATGGAGTGTTTGTGTGAACTAATATCAATTCAAAGTAAACATCATTACATAAAAGGGTACGGTCTCTTTTTTTTTTATTTCAATAGTTTTATTCATTTCAAACATTTTAACAAGAAGAATGTAAACACTAATTATTATAATTTGAAACTTCAAAAAATGGAGGAATCATAGCACAATAACATACCTTATATTGAAGATGGCAAAGGCAAAATAAAATTGCCTAACAAAGGAAAGGTACAAAAGCCTTTCAAATTAAACTTAAATATAATAAAATAATTTAAAACTAAAACAAATAGAAAAGAACAAAATGTGTAAACAGTAAATTAAACATTTTCTTTAGTGGAACTTCCAAATTATGTCCGGGACGTAGATGTAGATGGCAATGTAGACTGGGTTGAAAGGTTTTTGGTCTTTAAAACATCAACTTCAGTGGGAACAGTGTTGTTGGTCTCCTTTTTAGCTAATGCTCCGATACTGTGCTCTCCAGGGGCGTGTCTCCCTACATCACCACGATAGTGTGTCTATGCATTCCCAGGGTGATGTCGGGGGACGCGTCCGCGCCGCGGGCATTACAAGGAGCCTCTGGAAGACTGAGAGGTTGTTCCTTGTACTGAATGGGCGGATATAAATCCGCCCACTCAGAAGAAGGAGCTGTGGCCCTGTTTCCCGACATTGCCATGTTAACACTGCTGCTGGTGAAGGAGCGGAGGGGAGAGCAAGAGAACCCTCTGCTCTTTCGGCTCTGCGGCGGGATAGAACAGCCGAATGGGCCAGATCCAGCCTGCGGGCCGTAGTTTGCCCATGGCTGTCTTAGACCCGCTTCCCAAGGTCCCACCACTGATGTCCGCACTTGACCCAGCTCCATGGGTGTTTGAGGCTGAGGCTGGCCTTCCCTGCGCCCGGTTTCATCAGATTTGACTGATTTCCTGCCCAGAAAATTGCTACAAGTTCCCATGAGGAACCAAGAGGAACCGCTGCCTGTCCACCAGGTCCAGAAGCCCGGCCGACTGGAAGGGATTCCTGGGGCATTTCTGGGCGCTGTAGATTAAATGCAAGTCCTGTAGAATTTGAGGTCCTTCCTTGAAAACTTTCAGACAACTGTTTCTTCTTTTTAAAAACAAAATTTCTTCCGAATTATTGTCCCTTTCATCTTAAAGTAAGGTAGAGGGAAAATATGGACACCAGGCGGAGGTTTGTAATGTGGCTTGGAAATTAATGTCCAGAGTGTGGTTTTATAGCATGAAGGGAATTAGTAAGATGCCTTATATCCTGGAGGGTTTCAGCATTGGCCCCACTGAAAACTTTGCTCAGTGTACCTCTCATTTTCCTCTGGGGAGGGGTTTCTTATTATTCATACCATGTGGAAGGCTAACTGTGCTGTTTCCTAGACATTCACAGCAAAGTGGTTCAAAAAGAACATGTAATGTGACTGTTAGAGAAAGAGGAAAGTAAGTAACATAGAGGGAAAGGGCACATGAGTTTATTACTCCCCAGCGTATTGTTCCTGGTGGTATAACGTGGCTTAAACAAGTCCAGGGTGCTAGGCTACTTCTAACTTTAAAGTCTAGGCCTTTGAATGGAAATTTCAGGAAGAGAGCCTTTGCCCCTTGCATAAGCCCCAGTGGCAATTTTCCTCTGGGCTCACTGAAATACTGGAATGGCACAGTAATTCTGGGTGGCAAAATTAACCGAGGTTCCACTAAGATATCTGTCATGTTTTCCAGATGGTATTTCCTGTGTGAAAGGTCAAAGAAACTTAACATAATCTTCAGACCATCAGTATGTAATAATTTTTACAATATTATTAAATATTTGTGTCTTTTCTGGGTATTTGGGAGACTTGCGTTCATCTCTGCCTTTAACTAGAAGAAGGATGGCCTTGAGTAAGTTGCTTTAACCTCTCTGGACCTGACACAATTTACCAGTAACGTGAGATTATTGCACTACATTACGTCTGTCATTACAATAGCAATTAGGCAATTGCTATAATTCTTTGAATTTGTTCTGTCTGGAATGCCGATAAAGTTAGAATTGCTGATCACTAACCAAAAAGAGTGGAGAAAATAATAATGATGACAGATTTTGTTAGATTCTGAACTATCAATACTTTAGAGGTTTTTTTGTTTCTCTGAATACAGTCAATTTCTGGCCTATACATGGCAAATGTCCACACTGTTGGAAAAATTGGGTTGATGCGCCCAAGTTCGGGCAGGTCAATATTAGGTTTCAAAATTCTTCAATTGTTATTTCTCCAGAAATATAACTTTGTAATATGGATGACTAGGATTTAGTTGCTTTAAATCTTAAACACAATACTTACTAAGTGATGATAGTATACATTACATTTTTTGTGTTTTTATATCCCAAGGATGTATACTAATTACCCATTCTTTTTTTTTTTTTTTTTGCCTTTTTTCAATTAAAATAAAATTTTCTGGATATTTTCATATTATTCTTCCAATAAGCTTTTTATAAAATGATTGTTATAAATTACTGTTTAATATGCCTCTTTGAATTTTTTTAAACCATCCTACCTTGGAAAAGCATTATTATTTTCATGTACTTCTACTCATCTTCAACCTTATTTTAATTATTTTTATACCTAACACTTTTAGTGATTCCACAAATCTTATAATAAACTAAGTTTGAATTTTATATTCTAGTAAAACAAAATCAATTTTATAGAACCTCATCAGTTTATTTTTATAGCTAATAGAATTATCTTAGTAATTGTCCCTGAAAACAGAACAATTCTTATTAACATGATTAATACTTTAGTATGGAACATATATACATATTTTACATTAGCCTTGTCACCTTAACTGGCAAGTAACTTAAAGTTTAAGCATTTGTTACAAATTTGAGTAATAAATGCCAGGATTTAAGGCATTGGTATATTGGTTTTATAGTAGATTGGTTTATATGTATTAGAGTTATAATAATTATGAGATGCATGGCTTTTATTTATTTTATTTTTATTTTTTTAAATATATTTTATTGATTTTTTACAGAGAGGAAGGGAGAGGGATAGAGAGTTAGAAACATCGATGAGAGAGAAACATTGATCAGCTACCTCCTGCACACCCCCTACTGGGGATGTACCAGCAACCAAGGTACATGCCCTTGACTGGAATCGAACCCAGGACCCTTCAGTCCTCAGTCTGACGCTCTAGCCACTGAGCCAAACCAGCTAGGGCAAGATGCACGGCTTTTAGAGGAAACTGCTATATATTTAGAAAAGCACCAATTAGATTTCTTTTGAGAAGAAAGGATAGCAGCACTAAGGTATGGCATTAAATGACCTACAAACAGTTTAAGGAGCTAGACTGTACATGAGATGTGACAAGTCAGGGCCTGAGGACAGCTTCTAGGACTAGAGGATGTGACCTGCCACCACTGCTTCCTTATTGCCTCGCCACGTTCCTGGCACCAGAGTTAGGACTCCAAAAGTGTTTGCTGAAAGTACAGAAACTGTGTCAGTTCCACCTCTGGGCTGTCCCATCCAAATGTCACAAGGGCAGCTGGCCCTGTGGGCACCAACCCTGAGACATGAGCAGGCAGAGGTGACACACCACTCCAAAGCTCCACTCCTTCTCCGTGTGTCTTCTGAAGCTTGAATTCATCACCCAGTTTCCAAACATTTCATGAACATTGACTGGGTATGTGCCCTGACCCTGAATCCAACCTGAGCCCTTTCATTGCATGGGTTGATACTCTGACCAACTGAGCCACACTAGTCAGGGCTCCTTGTTAGTTGCTTAGTTTAGTTAGGTTTTTCTTAGTGGAAAGACAAGACAGTATAATCAGTTGTGAAGTTATTATCTTTTTTTTTTTTTTTTTTTTTTTTGCAAGGCAAACATCTTTACTTCTACGCAGAAGGGTGCACACACATGGTCTGGAAGCACGTGCACTCAGCTTTATAATCCCTGATGCACATGACCTGTCCCTTGCTCTTGACTGGAGCTCAGGCGCACAGTCTTTCGCGATTGGCTAATTCAAAGGGAGGGGTTGGTCTTTGCTGTTTCAAGATGGCGGCCCCCAGGGGAGCTGCAAGCCATGCGGCCAACATGGTGACTGCCAAGTCACATAGTCCAAAATGGCGGCTGTCTAAACTATTCTTTTTTTTTTTTTTTTTATTAAGGTATTATATGTGTACATATCTTACCATTGCCCCCCCCCACTCCCATACATGCCTCACCCCCCAATGTTTTGCATCCGTTGGTTACTCTTATATACATGCATATAAGTCCTTCAGTTGATCTCTTATTTCCCCCACCTCTCCCTAACCTTACTGCTGTAATTTGACAGTCTGTTTGATGCTTTACTGCCTCTGTATCTATCTTTTTTTTCATCAGTTTATAATGTTTTTCATTATCCCCAAATGAGTGAGATCATGTGGTATTTTTCTTTCATTGACTGGCTTATTTCACTTAGCATAATGTTCTCTAATTCCATCCAGGTGCCTACAAATGGTAGTAATTCCTTCTTTTTTATGGCAGCATAGTATTCCATTGTGTAGATGTACCATAGTTTTCTGATCCAGTCATCTGCTGACGGGCACTTAGGCTGTTTCCAAATCTTAGCTATGGTAAATTGTGCTGCTATGAACATAGGGGTGCATATATCCTTTCTGATTGGTGTTTCTAGTTTCTTAGGATATATTCCCAGGAGTGGGATTACTGGGTCAAATGGGAGTTCCATTTTCAGTTTTTTGAGGAAACTCCATACTGTTCTCCACAGTGGCTGCACCAGTCTGCATTCCCACCAGCAGTGCACGAGGGTTCCTTTTTCTCCGCATCCTCGCCAACACTTGTCGTTTGTTGATTTGTTGATGATAGCCATTCTGACAGGTGTGAGATGGTATCGCATTGTGGTTTTGATTTGCATCTCTCGGATAATTAGTGACTTTGAGCATGTTTTCATGTGTCTCTTGGCCTTCCTTCTGTCTTCTTTTGAAAAGATTCTATTTAGGTCTGTTGCCCATTTTTTTATTGGATCATTTATCTTCCTTTTATTAAGTTGTATAAGCTGCCTGTAGATGTTGGAGATTAAACCTTTATCAGTGATAACATTTGCAAATATGTTCTCCCATACAGTGCGGTTTCTTGTTGTTTTGTTGATGGTTTCTTTTGCTGTGAAAAAGCTTTTTATTTTGATGTAGTCCCATTTGTTTATTTTCTCTTTGGCTTCCATTGCCCTAGGGGCAGTATCAGTGAAAAAGTTCTTTTGGCATATGTCTGAGATTTTGCTGCCTGTGGATTCCTCCAGTATTTTTATGGTTTCCCGTCTTATATTTAAGTCCTGTACCCATTTTGAGTTTATTTTTGTGTATGGTGTAAGTTGGTGATCTAGTTTCATTTTTTTGCATGTATTTGTCCAATTTTCCCAACACCATTTATTAAAGATACTGTCTTGACTCCATTGTATGCTCATGCCTCCTTTGTCAAATATTAAATGTGCATATTGGTTTGGGTCGATATCTGGATTCTCTATTCTGTTCCATTGATCTATATGTCTGTTCTTGTGCCAGTACCAGGCTGTTTTGAGGACAGTGGCTTTGTAATACAGCTTGAAATCTGGTATTGAGATCCCTCCTACTTTATTCTTCTTTCTCAGGATTGCTGTGGCTATTCGGGGTCTTTTTTTATTCCAGATGAATTTTTGGAGAGTTCTTTCTAGGTCTGTGAAATACGCCATTGGTATTTTAATGGGGAGTGCATTGAATCTATAGATTGCTTTGGGTAGTATGGACATTTTAATGATGTTGATTCTACCAATCCATGAACATGGTATGTTCTTCCATCTGTTTACATCTTCCTCTATCTCTTTTTTCAGTGTCCTGTAGTTTTCCGCATATAGGTCTTTTACCTCCTTGGTTAGGTTTATTCCTAAGTATCTTAATTTTTTTGGTGCGATGGAAAATGGGATTGCTTTTTTAGTCTCTCTTTCTGTAAGTTCACTGTTGGTGTATAGAAATGCCATAGATTTCTTGGTGTTAATTTTGTATCCTGCTACATTGCCGAATTCATTTATTAAGTCTGTTAGTTTTTTGATGGAGTCTTTCGGGTTTTTTATGTACAATATCATGTCATCTGCAAATAAGGACAGCTTTACTTCTTCTTTTCCAATTTGGATGCCTTTTATTTCTTCTTCTTGTCTAATTGCAGTGGCTAATACTTCCAGTACTATGTCAAACAGGAGTGGTGAGAGTGGGCATCCCTGTCTTGTTCCTGTTCTTAGGGGAAATGGTTTTAGTTTTTGCCCATTGAGTATGATGTTAGCTGTGGGTTTATCATATATAGCTTTTATTATGTTGAGGTATGATCCTTCTATTCCCACCTTGTTGAGAGTTTTTATCAAGAAAGGGTGTTGGATTTTGTCAAATGCTTTTTCTGCATCAATTGATATGACTATGTGATTTTTATCTCTCAATTTGTTTATGTGATGTATCACATTTATTGATTTGCGGATATTGAACCATCCTTGCATTCCTGGGATAAACCCTACTTGGTCATGGTGTATGATCTTTCTGATGTACTGCTGGATCCTATTTGCTAGAATTTTGTTGAGGATTTTGGCATCTACATTCATGAGGGATATTGACCTGTAATTCTCCTTCATTGTGTTGTCTTTATCTGGTTTTGGTATTAGGGTGATGCTGGCTTCATAGAAGGAGCTTGGAAGTGTTCCTTCCTCTTGAATTTTTTGGAATAGTCTGAGGAGGATAGGTTTTAGTTCTTCCTTGAGTGTTTGGTAAAACTCTCCTGTGAAGCCGTCTGGCCCCGGGCTTTTGTTTGCCGGAAGCTCTTTGATGACTGCTTCAATTTCTTCCATAGTTACTGGCATATTGAGCTGTTTAGATTCTTCTTGATTGAGTTTTGGAAGGTTATATTTTTCTAGGAATATGTCCAATTCCTCCACGTTGTCCAGTTTGTTGGAATAGAGTTGTTCGTAGTATTTTTTAACAATCCTTTGTATTTCGGTGGGATCTGTTGTTATTTCACCTCTTTCATTTCTGATTTTGTTTATTTGGGTTCTCTCTCTTTGCTTCTTGGTGAGCCTGGCTAGAGGTTCATCAATCTTGTTTATCCTTTCAAAGAACCAGCTCTCGGTTTTGTTGATATTTTGTATTGTTTCTTTGGTCTCTATGTCGTTTATCTGTGCTCTGATCTTTATTATTTCCTTCCTTCTGCTTACACTGGGCTTTTCTTGTTGCTCTTTTTCTAACTCTTTGAGTTGTTGGGTTAGGTAATTTATTACCCCTGTTTCTTGTTTTTTGCAGTAGGCTTGTAGGGCTATGAACTTCCCTGTCAAGACTGCTTTTGCTGTGTCCCATAGATTTTGGATTGTAGTGTTTTCATTGTCATTTGTTGTCATGATGTTTTTTATTACTTCTTTGATCTCTCTGGTAACCCAGTCATGGTTTAATAGCATGCTGTTTAGTCTCCATGTGTTTGATTTCTTTGGGTTGTTTTTATTGTAGTTGATTTCCAGTTTTATGCCACTGTGGTCTGAGAAGATGCTTGATATGATTTCTATCTTCTTGAATTTGAAGAGACTTTGCCTATGTCCCAACATATGGTCTATCTTTGAAAATGACCCATGTGCACTTGAGAAGAATGTATATTCTGTGGCTTTGGGGTGAAATGTTCTGAAGATGTCAATTAATTCCATCTGGTCTAGTGAGTCATTTAGGGTTGATGTTTCTTTGCTGATGTTTTGTTTAGAGGATTTGTCCAATGGTGATAGTGGGGTATTAAAGTCTCCTACTATGATTGTATTGCTGTCAATCTCTCCCTTGATATCCTCCAGGAGTTTTTTTATGTATTTGGGTGCTCCTGTATTGGGTGCATATATGTTTACCAGAGTTATTTTTTCTTGTTGGATTGCTCCCTTTAGTATTATGAAATGGCCATCCTTATCTCTTGTTATGTCCTTCAGTTTGAGATCTAATTTGTCAGAAAGAAGTATTGCTACCCCAGCTTTTTTTTCAGTTCCATTTGCCTGGAAAACCTTTTTCCATCCCTTCACCCTCAGTCTGTGTGCGTCTTTTTTTCTGAGGTGGGTTTCTTGTAGACAGCAGATATATGGGTCGTGTTTTCTTATCCAATCCGTTACCCTATGTCTTTTGATTGGGGCATTTAATCCATTTACATTTAAAGTTATTATTGATAGGTACTTATTTGTCGCCATTCCTATTCTTTACCCCTGTGTTACTTCTTCGCTTCCTGTTTCTTTTTTTTTTTTTTTTTTTTTTTTTTTTACAGCAGACCCTTTAGCATTTCTTGCATTGCTGGTTTGGTGGTAATAAATTCCCTTAGTCCTTTTTTGTCTGTGAAGCTCCTGATTTCACCTTCAATTTTGATTGACAGCCTTGCTGGGTACAGTATTCTTGGATTCAGACCCTTCCTTTGCATGACTTTGTATATTTCATTCCATTCCCTTCTGGCCTGATGAGTTTCTGTTGAGAAATCAGTTGCTAGTCTGATGGGGGTTCCTTTGTATGTAACTTTCTGTCTCTCTCTTGCTGCTTTTAAGATTCTTACTTTGTCGTTGGTGTTTGCCAATTTAATTATAATGTGCCTTGGCGTCCGTCTTTTGGGGTTCATTTTGCTTGGGACTCTGTGAGCTTCTTGGATTTGTGTGGGTTTTTTCTTCCCTATATCAGGGAAATTTTCTGTCATTTCTTCAAAGAGGTTTTCTATTCCTTGCTCAGCTTCCTTTCCTTCTGGAACCCCTATTATGCGGATGTTGTTTTTTTTCGTGTTGTCCCAAAGTTCCCTTAGACTCTCCTCCTGCCTTTTAATTTTTTTTTTCTAGAAGTTGCTCTACTTGGGTATTTTTTTCCATCTTGTCTTCTAGCTCACTGATGCGGTCCTCTGCTTCTTCTAGTCTACTCTTGATGCTTTCTATTGAGTTCTTTACAGCAGCGATGTCATTTTTCATTTCTTCTTGGTTCTTCTTCATTTCCTCTTGGTTCTTGCTCATATTGTCGAATTTGTCTTCCATTCTTTTCAGCCACCTTATGACCATTTCTCTGAATTCTTTTTCTGGAAGGTTGCCTGCCTCCATTTCGTTTACTTCCTTTTCTGGTGATGCCTGCTTTTCTTTCATATGCGGGCTGTGTCTTTGTCTCCCCATGGTCTCTCTTCTCTGGGTGTCTGGTTATGTAGTTCTCTCTCTCCTGGGTTGATTTAAAGGCACAAAATACAGCACTACCAGGTACAACTCACAATGCACTGAACTGGAATGTATTCACGATATTAATAACCTCTAATAAAGGTGACCACCAGAGAAAGGAAAATTAGGTGATAGGAGAGAAAGAAGAAGAGGAAAAAAAGAAAGAAAGAAAGAAAAAAAAAGAAAAAAGGAGTGTGAAAATGAAATTGGGAAAAGGGAAAGTAAAGAAAAAAAAAGTAAGTGAGATAAGAAAGTGACTAAGAGAGAAAGGGGAACAGACTATATATATTGGGGATAAAACTCCAATAGAACAATCACTAGTCCCAGCAAATTCCAGCAACAAGTGCCTGGGGATTAGTACAAACTACAACACCAACTAATATGGAGTGAGGCAGGGGAAAGCTGAAGCACAAAACAAACAAAAAAATAAACAAAAGAAGAATAAGCAAAACAATCTCACAAAAAAGCATAAAAATTCGATATAATCTACATTCAAGCAAACAACAACAAAAGGACAGAGAGAAGGACAAGTTTATGGAAAGCTCAGACAGCGAAGGGAGAGGTGTATGTGGACTTGGAGCAGGGGATTGGAGATTAGATATGTAAGTAGGGTGAAATTTTAACAAGGGGTAAACAGAAAGAATAGGGAAAATCTAAAGCAGTAACAGGGTAAGATAAACAGGACACTGAAAAGGGGGAGGTTAGGAAGAGAGTGATGGCCTAAAGGTAGAGTTGAGATAGAGTAAAACGATGCTAAAGGAAAGATAAAAATAGAATGTAGAACCCTAATCCCAAAATAAAATGAAGAGAAAATAAAATGACACTTAAAAAAAAAAGATAAAATAGCAGTAGTAATAATATGGATTGAAAATAAAAATGTAATAATTAAAAAGGTAAAATCAAGTGATGAAAAAAGAAAAAAAAGTTTCTTGATTAAAAGATGCAAAAAATGAAAATAAAAAAAAATAAAAAAATAAAAGGTAAAAATAAAATGTGAAGTAGTGAAGGTCATTCACTTCCTCTGTTTTTCTGTTTGGCACGCCTGTTTCTCAGTCCAGACAGTATTGCAGTTCCCTGCGATCCACTGCTCTTCAGTGTTGTAAGCCAGTCCTGATTTTAAGCAGGCGGTGTGTCTTAATTTCTCGTATTCCTTTATTTTTGATTACACAAGAGTCAATTTGTGATTCAGCCCCTGGGTGGCAGTGTTTCTGGATTGGATTCCGGGTTTATCTATGGCCTCTCTAGGGAGTGTTAGAGCCTTTTTTCCCTGTGGCCCTCGCTACCGGTTTGTGGGAGTGGTCTGCCTCAGAGCTGACTCTCCGATGGTCACTCCCTGCTCCGATCCCCAGGTTCCAGAAAAACAACTTTCCCCTGCAGTCTCCCAGGGTGTCCCCAGCTGGGTGATCCTATGTATTGGGCTTAGTAATCAGAAGCAAGAATTTCAAGAGGAAAAAGCCCAGTTGTGCGAACTCCGGGACTGCGTGTAAGCCCAGGCACCCAGGGAGCGCAGGGGCTGCGCGTAAGTCTGGACTGCCTGAAATTCTTAGGGTGTCCCTGCACTTCAGATCAAAATGGGTTGCTTTTTAGAGTGCCCTTCTCTTAGCAGCTCTGAGGACCCCTTTCCACAATCACAGATCACGCCAGCCCCTACAGCCACGGATTTTTCTAGGCACAGACTTCCCTGGTCCTCCAGCTCCCGCAAAACGCGCGTTCCTCTCTCCCGCCGGGACCAGAGACCTCACCTTATCCCAGGCGAAATCTGACCTTTCCATGGTGGAGTGTAGAGCTCCTCTGAACCGTGTGTTTGCGCCAATTGGGGAGCGTTGTTCTGGGGCTCGCAGTCGTTCCTTGGGTGCCGCAGTTGTGGATTCTCAGGCTTCCGAAAAGCTCCACTTTCCAGATCAAGATGGCGCAGACTCCGCATCCAAGCCCGCAGCTCCCAGAGGGGACCCAGCTGCAGTTGGTGCTGCCAGGTCAGGGGAACCCCGTTTAGCAGTCCCCCACCTCCTTCTGGAATTCAGCTGTCTCCCAACCAGCCAACAAACACTCCTTGTGCGACCCTCAGCTGTTCTTTCTTTCTGCTCCAGGACAAGGCTCGGAACACGTCTGTCTATTCCGCCGCCATTATTCCCTCCCCCTCCTAAACTATTCTTTGACAGAAAAGATGACTTGTTTATTCTCACAAGTGTAAGGAGCCCAGGAGAGAAAGACAGAGACAAAGGCAAAGACACAGACAGCAAGAGAGAGAGAGAGAGAGAGAGAGAGAGAGAGAGAGAGAGAGAGAGAGAGAGAAACAGAGAGATGGTGGGTAGGGGCAGACTCGCAGAGACAGGGAAGAGGAGGGCTGAGGAAGGGGCACTCATGCAGGTTGCAGTGGGCAGTGCTGACCAGGTGCTGGCCCCTGCGAGGGAAGGGAAGCTCTGTGGTGCCTGTGGGAGTGGGTCTGCGTCCTGCTTGCAGGGTGCAGGTTCTGTCTGAGACCCAGCTTCAGCCCTGGAAGGGAAGGATGGGAAGTTATTATCTTTTAATATGTTTTTTGAAAAAATAATCTTCTTTGGCAGAAATTTTGTGTTTTCATTTTTATCATTATTCTAATCCCTCTCGATAGCTTGCAAGGTTGAGTAAATCAAAACAGTGAGTATAATTATTTTTTCTAATTCTACTGGGGATCTTTCTGATTTAATTTCATATCACAGACTCATCAGTGACATGGTTGTGGGAAGGGAGGGAGGATAAATGCTCCCTCACACAGCATTTGTGTTTCCACAAACTGGCTAGAACAGCTGTGGGCAAACTATGGCCCGCGGGCCAGATCTGGCTGTTCTATCCAGTTCTCTTGCTCTCCCCTCCGCTCCTTTACTTTGAATTTATATTAGTTCACACAAACACTCCATCCATGCTTTTGTTCCGGCCCTCCGGTCCAGTTTAAGAACCTATTGTGGCCCTCGAGTCAAAAAGTTTGCCTACCCCTGGGCTAGAAGTATTATGTCCAGAGAATTATATCAAACTGAAGAGAAAATAAAGACTGGTAGTAGCCCTAGCTGGTTTGGCTCAGTGGATAGAGCATCAGCCTGTGGTCCAAAGGGTCCCGGGTTCAATTCTGGTCAGGGCAAGTATCTTTTTTTTTTTTATTGTCTAAAGTTTTACACATATCTTCTTTTTCCCCAATTGACCTCCCCCACCTCCCAAGGGCAAGTATCTTCTGGGCCCTATTCAGGGCACGTGCAGGAGGCAACCAATCAATGTGTTTCTCTCACATCAATATTTCTTTTTGTCTTTCCCTCTCTCTTCCACTCTCTCTAAAAAAATCAATGGAAAAATATAATTGGGTGAGGGTTAAAAAAAAAAAGGTTGGTAGTAGAACAAGTAAACAGTAGACTACATTTATTCTTTCTTCCTTTTTTATTATGAAACTAGAGGCCCAATGCACGAAATTCATGCAAGAGTAGGCCTTCTTTCCCCCAGCTGTCAGCTGGCTTCCCTCTGGCACCCTGGACCCGAGCTTCCCTCACAGCCCTGGCTTCATCCAGAAGGTCACCTAGAAGGATGTCCGGAAGGATGTCTGGTCAAATTAGCATATTATGCTTTTATTATTATAGACAAATTCATGCACTCGAGGGGTCCGTCAGCCCAGCCCGTACCCTCTCACAATCTGGTCCCTAGGCCTAGCCTGAGATCAGGGACTATCAATGTCACAAGGGCAGCTGGCCCTCCCCTTCCCCCCCCGCCCAGTGCCACCGCTTGCCAGCTGTGCAGTGCTGCCCCTCCCTCCCCTGCCACCGGACACTTCCCTCTGCAGGCGACAGGTGTGCGGTGCGATGGCTTGGCTGGCCTGGGCCTCCCTCTGCGGGGCAATCGCTGGCCAGCCGCACACCTGCCACAGCGTCGCTGGCCGCTGGCCTGGGCCTCCCTCTTTCTTTTTTTTTTTTTTTTTTTTTTAAGTAAGAGTAATGTTTACTGAGCAATACCGAACTGAGTACTATGAAGGATTTACCAGGATGGGAATGCACTGCAACCTGCCCTTGCCACCCCCAACACCCAGAGACTACAGTACTGAGAAGTTACACGCAATGGCCATAACTGCTGAATATCTGTTTGTAACAAACAAACCATAGCATATTTATACTGTATCAAATCTAGTGATTATAGAAATCCATTTATATATTGCTTGTATAAAATCTTTTTTTTTTTTTTGTAAAAAATCTTTTTTACCAAAAAAAGTATAAAAAACATGTGAAAGCCCTGCCAGGACAGCCATTCTGTAAACATTCAGTGAGTATGTGCTTTGGAAGGGCATCCATGTCTCCTGCCCACAGCAATTCCAGCAGGGCCGGCGAGGGTGAGCCCCGGCTGCCACTCCGGGCAGGACTGAGCTGGACCATGGTGGGTGGGTACAGCAGGGCCTGGCACTGTGCCCTTCTCCAGCCTTGCATCAGGATCAGGGTCAAGGTCAGGGTCAGGTCTGGGGGCAGGCAGATTACAGTTTCACTCTGAATTCCATACTCAGCCTACTTTTGGTTGCAACTCATGGCTTTTCCTGGCTGCTTGGAGGTCCTTTGGGTGGGTGCCCTGGCAGAAAGGCCGAGAAGTGCCTACAGCTGCCTGCTTGGGCGTCTCTCCGGCCCAGAGCCTCTGGCCTGCCTCCTGCAAGCCTGGCCCCAGGCAGAACAGCCCCCCCCCCCCCCCCCCCCCCCTCAGGACTACTGTGGTCTCAGCGCTTGGTCCTGGGTTTCATCAGCCTGGGTTTCTTCCCCTGGTGTGGCTGATCTGAGTTTCACAAAAAAGCCTGGCCGATGCTGGCTGTGCTGAGCCTCATTGTAGAGTTTTTCATGGAGCAAGGAAGAGCCCTCTGGGACCCTCCTCCTTCTCCCTCCTCTCATTTCCTCCTCCTTTTCCTCCTCCCAGCCCATGGCCACTTCTTCTCCAGCTGCTCCAGCAGTGGGTTGTCTTCTGGAGCCGGGAGTCTTAACGCTGTTGGTCCTGACGATGCCGGTTGAGCATCAGGATGAGCGGCTGCCACTCCTGCTTCAGCTCCTCCATCTGGGTTTTCAGCTCCACATTCATGAGCTCCAGCCACTGAGATTCCCGCTGCAGAAACTCCTTCCGCTCCTTCTTGTTCGGCATGGGGCTGCCGCCACTTTGTTCTTTTCCTGGCGCCTTTTCCTCCGCTCCTCTTCCTCATCTAGCTCACTTTTCACAGGTTGAGGCCTCTTGCCCAGGTTCACCTCCAGGAAGTGCAAACGGGCCATCATGGTCCCAGTGTTGTGGATGTCAGGGTATTTCAGCTCCTCTGCAGTCAGGGGGCCGAGCCCTGGCAGAGAGGCTGCAGTTATGGAAGGGTCTGGGATCTGCCCAGGCATCATAGCAGGAGGAGAGGCAGTCCAGCCCTGCAGAAGCCGTGGGGGTGGGGAGGGAGGCTGCGACCCTGGGGCCTGGGCCAGGCTGCAGGCGCCATGCCCGCTCAGGAGCCGCCTTGGCACCAGCCCCGCCCTGCAGCGTCCACTGCCATCAGCACCTCCCTTTGCAGCTCAGCATCCCTCCCACAGGCTGTGGCCTGAGTCTCCCTCTTTGAGGCGATCAATCACGGGGCTCTGCCTGCCTGCCTGCCTGCCTGCCTGCCTGCCTGCCTCATCGCCCCCAACCACTGGCCTGCCTACCTGATCATTCCTAACTGCTTGCTGAGGGGCGGGGCCAGCCCAGAGAGGGGCTGAGGGCCGTTTGCAGGCCGGCCAAGCCCCCGGCTTTGTCCGGAAGGACATCTGGAAGGTCTCAGGAAGGTCTCCTGGTCTAATTAACATATTACTCTTTTATTAGTATAGATATTTCATATATAAAATATGATGTATGATATATATATAAATTAAAACAAATAATAAAGCCAATATCTGTATATCTATCACCCAGCTTAAAAAGTAAAAAATTATCAAATACATCTTCTGACCTTCTCTCAATAGTATTACTCTTTTTTTCTCTAGACATAACCATTATTCTGAATGTGCTGGCTTTTTGGAAAGCATTTAGAGAGCATATACATGCATATGCAAACATGTTAAACTGGAAATTAGAGTACATTGGCACTTGGAATTAGAATCTCTGCTTACACTTGGCATTGTCATAAATAGAACGTCCTATTACATAAAGACAACTTATTTTAACTTAAATAGCATAAAAACAAAGTAGAGTATGCATGGTTAAAGTTATGTACCATGGAAATACTTAGTAGTATCTTAGTCATTAATGAAGTGACTAAGACTCATCACTGGATAACTGTAAGTGTGATAACTATAACTCTGACTTTTAAGTGTAATAAAGAACATGAAATTTAGGAACTGCTACTTTTTCCATAGTACTTAGATTTATACTTTAAATATGATTTGATCATTCCAAAGATATTTGCCAAGTACTATTCCAGATGCATGGGACATGTTGTAAACAGAAGAGACAAAGATCTCTGCATTTGTGGAGCTTATATTCTAGTGAGGAGGCACAGACAATACTCAATAACCATAACAAATGAGTAAATAATATAGATGTTAGTAATTAAAAAGTGCTGTAACAAAGACAAAGGTGGACCGAAATAGAGTTCCAATATTATAGAAGTTGGTAAGGCTTGGTCTCTTGGAGAAGATAAGATTTGACCAAAGGTCTGAAGGAGTTAAGAGGCTCCCTGAGGGAACTGTTCTAAGCAGAGGAAACAGCCAGTGCCAAGGCTGTAAGGCAGGGGCATGCCTGGTGTATTTGGGGGACACAGAGGCCCATGAGGCTGAAGGTAAGTGAGCAGGAAGGAGATGTGGCTGGAGAGGTAAGAGGAAGGTGAAGAGGTAGCAGATCACATAGGGTCTCGTAGGCCATTTAAAACTCGTTAGCTTTACTCAGAGTCAAATTGAGGCCCATTGTGGGATTCTGAGAAGAGGAGTAAACCTGATCTGTCTTGATAACCGGAATGGCAACCCGAGGTTTTTCCTGGGGTAGTGTCTTGCAAAGCCGAAGAATGAAGTCACAGAGCAGAAGATTTACGCAAAAGATTTAATAAATTTATGGAAAATTTATTACAAGGACATTCAGCCTCCCCACATGGTGGGGTGGGGGCGGCAAATAACGTGTTGCCCATTGAAGCCTTGTAGTCCAGGGGTATATATGTGTACACATCAGTACATAAGCAGTTCCTCCATTTTTACAGCTGCACAATATGTACATTCTGTGGATTTTTGAGCCAGTCTCCTATAGATAGAATGTAGACTATTTCTGTCCTTTTACCACAATAAGCATCACTGCAATGAATATCCTTATAAATATGTCATTCCTCACAGACATATGTATTATAATAAATTCAGAGAGGTAGAAATGCTGGGTCTTTTCAAATTGCCCTCCAACAAGATCGTGCTGATTTATTTCTTGTTCCAACATTTCCCTATAAGATTTTGAGCTGAGAAGCAAAAATGGTATCTCATCGGAAGTTTAATTTGCATATTTTAAAATTATAAATGTGACAGCACCTCTTTATTGTGTAAAAAGCCATTTTGATTTTTCCTTTAAGCTTTCTGTCATTCATCCATTTGTATGACTTTTTCTGAACCATGAGCAATTATTTTTTATAGTAAAATAGCCAACAAGGATTGTTTTTAATGCAGGGACTGGAGAGCCTTCACTCAAGTTTGTGAGAAGCTTGTGATGCCTTCAAAAACACTTTGTGCATTGTAGCAATATCAGTTTCCTGATTTTGATATTATACTATAGTTACGTAATATATTACCACTGGGGGAAACAGGGTGAAGGTGCACAGGTCTCTATGTATTATTTTTGCAACTTCCAGTGAGTCTGCACTTATCCATATATATAAAACCCTAATATTCAAATAGACCGAACAGGCGGAACAACCGAACAACTGAACAATCGTCCGCTATAATGTGCACTGACTACCAGGGGGCACACGCAGAACATGGTGGGCATCAGCAGCAGGTGGCAGAGCATGGAACATGGCAGGCGTCGGCTGCGGTGGGATGGTGGATCAGGTGAGCGGAGGTGTCAGACCAAGGCTGGGTGCTGGTCGCTGTCATTGGGGCGAGCCTCTGGTGGTTACTGAAAATTCTTTGCACCCGCAAGCCACAGTCCTGCCTGGTGTTCGTATCTGCTGCTGGCACTGGCCCCACTTGCACCCACTGCTGGCACCCAGCACTGGTCCTGATCGCTTGGCGCTGTCAGTGGGTGCAAGTGGCAGCTGCCAGCCCCAATAGCCCCCGAGGGCTTCTCCACCTCCCCCTGCTCCTAAGGGGTGAACAGGGCACCAGCTGCTGCTTTTAGCTGCTGAAGGTGCAGGCCCCGCTTGCATCCGCTGCTGGCGCCAGATCCAGTCACTCCGTGCTGTCAGTGGGTGCAAGTGGGGCTAGTGCCATCAGCGAGTGGGAGCGGCGGTGGCGGGAGCTGGGCTGCTGGCATACAGGGGATCCAAGGACCGTGGCATGAGGGGCCGGGCGGGGGTGCAGAGGATGGGCCAAGACCCATTCTTGTGCCCACTGCAGCCTTGTGGCCCACAATTCCTTTCAAGGTGCACGAATTCATGCACTGGGCCCCAGTTTATAAATAAAAAGTAAAAAAAAAAAAACACTAACTGAAATTTTGTGCAAGTTTTGTAGTTGTGGGGGCTGTGCACTGACCTCAACCATGATCCTTGAGCTATGATGGTTCCTAGGCCTGTCAACTGACAAGTCCCACTTGTGAGACAGCCACTGGGTTAGTAGATCTAGAAACATCTGAAGACTTGAAACAGGGACACATCTTTGAGGACTAACTCTGGCTTCTTATTCTATTACTATCACATTTTAACTCAGTGAGCACACAGATGTCATGGGGCTAATATTAATACTATCCTCTATTTCTTTTGTTTTCTTTCATTAGAGAATTTTTCTAAGTTTACTTGAGCCAAAATTAACAACAATGCCAGGAAGCAACAAGTTAAATGCTCCCTCCTGTATTTCTACTGAATTGCAATGTCCCATGTCCATTCATTTCCATTATACCAATGATAATACAAGGAGAGAACTCTCTCAAGAGGCCCTTTTCAAGGTAGTCAAGCCCGTCCCTTTCTTTCTATTGCCATCCCTTGAACAGCTTCTATCTGAACTCTGTTGCTCAAGCCACACATGATTCTCTGGAGGCCACCTAAAAAACCTTTGCACACAGCTCCCTGCATCTGGATCTGCTTCCTTCCTCTTCCAGTATTTTTGTCTAAAGAACTCTTATTCTTCAAAAAAATGTACACATCATCTCCTATTGTATCGCAAATCAGCAAGCTGGACAAGACGCCTTAATGAACCAATTAGTTTGGAGTCATCTTTATTGCGTGTAGGTTCAGAGCAGATTACCTGTCAAATTTTGAACACCCAAAGAAGGAAGCATTCTTCTTTTATATCTTTTTGGGTCTTTGTGTAAGTTATTTTTACAGACAATTTGCAACCTTGAGTACATATCATATCTAACAAACACCTGTAACCTTGATACATATCATATTTATACAGACACCTGTAACCTTGAGTATCATATCTATACAGGCACCTGGCATCAATATCAGCGTATCTGTTAGATGGCCAGCTTGTAAGGTCAGACAATTAAGTTTATCTTTTCTATTATTCAAGCTAAAAACAAAGTTATTTTACAGTCTAAAAATAACAGAGTTGACCTACGGAATAAGAGACTAAGAATAACAGAGTAGTTCAAACAGCAGTTTTAAACAGCAGTTTTTTTCCAAAGGAGGGACCATTATGCTTCATTCCCCACTGGTTTTATGTACCGAGTTAAATCATTGACTCTTGTGGGTCACTGTTGAGGAGGGGATTATATCGACCCCTGAGGACCATCAGCTTGATGGAATTAATTTTCTGTTGAATAAAGTTAATAAACCAGTTTATAAGACAGGGGCCCAGAATGAGGGCCAGGAGTACATGCGAGAGAGTCTTAGCTTTAGTGGGTCTGATAAAGAGTCCTGAATTCTCCATTTTGCCAGTGCTGCCTTAAGCCGAGTGTGATGAAGCCACGTTGGGATTTCAGCGATCTTGACTGCCATGGGGGTGGTCAAGATGACGGTGTGTGGTCCTCTTCAGGTAGGATTCAGTTCTTGGGTGGTAAATTTCTTTACCCAAACAGAGTCACCAGGGTGGAAGGGATGAACCAGATCAGAAGTTGGTACAGGCCGAGTGTCTCGGACGTGCTTCTGGATTGCTTTCTGGGTAGACTGTAAAGCCTGTAAGAACTTGAGTAAAGATTGGTTATGGATTTCAGCTTTTCTAGATTGGGTTTCTGTGTAAGCTGGTGAGGTGGGTAGAGTCTGGAAGAGTCACTAGAATCTGTAGAGGCCCCACTGGTTTTAGGGCAGCCTCCTGGGCTGCTTTATCTGCAGCCTAGTTTCCTCTTGCTTCTGGGGGAGTCCCCTTGTCTCACATAGGTAGACGTGGAAAGACTTAGTTACATTTGGTAGCGCTAGTTGGCCCATCATCCTTGCTCTGCTCATGTCTGTCTTACTACCTAATATATTACCTCCAGGATCTTGGCTCTGAATTCTTTCAGGGTCCTCTGACTACTTCCGTGATGAAGGGGAATGGAGTTTTCTTTCAGAGCCAAGAGATCCTTGCTGTATATCAGAGGGACGAAGAGGCCTGGGCACAGAAAGAGGTGGGCTTGTGACCTGGTGGAGACACACTGTATTAAAAAATTTAGTGTTATTGAGCAATTAGAATAGCAAAAGTTACAACAAATGGTCTGGTGGAAGGGAAAGAAAACATTTCAGTTTTAATAATTTCTATTGAAATAGAATTTTTCTTCTTAAAATTACCCCTATGTTTATTAATAGAGCTAAATTAAGACTAATTTATATATTGTATTCAATTTGGCCTGATTGTTTGCATAAACACAATAAGAATGGTAACTGACTATCTTTGCCAGAATTTCATGATTGAATCTTAATGTGCCCCGTAGGGCCAGGAAGCCACGCCATCCAGCTGCCGTCAGGCCTGCCTGCAGTATCTGCTGAGATGGGTCAATTCCTCACCTGCAGTGGCTCTACCCGGGCCCATGCCCTAGGCTTTAAGGCCCATTTCAGTAGCCCTCCTACTCCTTGCGGCCTAGAGTGTGTGGGGGTCCCGCAGGGATGCAGAGGCGCCCTTATTGCTCCCCTTCTACTCTGACCAACCACCAGCGATGGTAGGGTATGGGCTTGACACTCCAACACGAGCTATTTTTAGGGCTCCCAAGCAGGATACCAGGATTTCTTCATGACACTCTTGTTAGCTTCAAGTATTCAGAGTTCAGACAGGGCTTTTTAAAACATGACACTCTAGTCAAAGTTTTTGGTCAATAAAACCACTATTGGAAACCGGTCTTATTGAATTTTTGCAAAGAAATGTATTGACATGATTTGTTAAGCATTGCCAAATTTTGGAGGAATTATATATAGAGAAAAATATACTGACCTGTCTAAGATTTTCTGATTTTCCTTGCCAGTCCTGTCTATGGACTCTCTTAGAGTAATATTTAGTATGATAACAAAACAGTAACTGTCTTTAAATGGCAAGAAGCAATTTAAAATGTGTCTACACTTAAATAGTCACAGCTGTCCCTGCAGTAGGGTTCCCCCTATTTGACTTGTGCTCAAACTACATATGGTTTCCAGGAAGGGTGACATGTCCTCTCAGAACGGACTAAGGGAGTAGCTCTTCCACAAGAGCTTTATCCCTTTGCAGGGTCTCATATGTCACAGGACTTCACAGGGTCTGTAATTCCTATAACAGAGGGCTGATATTCACTATTTCCCTCTGTTCCAAGTAGGCCTCCTCCAGTTTCCTAAAGTTGAGGTTTGTGCCACCCCTGACATGGGGTGCACCCCATACAGGCCTGCAAGGCAGTATATAGGCTGCCACTGTCTCTCAATAGAGACCAAAACCTGATGGGTATTTTTCTTTGCCCACTTGGGCACCTGCCCTTTTGGCAACTGCATTCAAATCTGCAAGAGAATTAAAGGTTAATATAATATATTTACATAATGCAGAATAACATTGGCACTGCGGCCGCTTCTGGCAGCTAAATCATCTGCTACCAACATGACACATGGTAGGGCTATACAAACATCTTAGGGAGGTGACTAAAGTCTATTCTTGACCTTCCCACACAAAGCAAAACTATCCTTGTCTCTCTGGAGTCATATCTATGAAGACACAGGCATCATCTAAGTCTATTATACAGTTTTCTGCAGGCCACTGTCAAGGCTGTGCGTCGTGGCCGATTCTTCTTTCTAGTCACAAACACAGTGTGTCGAATTTCCCTAAAATGTATTCTGGCACAAGAGAAAGTTGTTTTGCTGTACACAGGCAGCTTAATCCCTATACAACTGGGCTTGGACCTCTGCCTAGCAAACTGCAGTCTATAAGTTCAATATGCAGCATCCAGTCCTTTTAACCCAGTGGGGTCTCGGCCAGTCTGTCAGTCAGACTCCTCCTCTCTAGGAGAGTCTGAAAATCCTGAAGGCTCTCTGGTCCATGGAAAGTGCCTTCACTTTACCCTCTCCTGTTAACCCTGTGTATCAGTTACAGGGCCTTGCCATCCCTGTCTCTCACCACTGCTTGGTTCCTAGTGGCAAGCCAAACACAGCCGGGGCTGCAGGGAGAGACAAGTTTGTACACAGCAAAGCTGCTCCCGTGAGGGCTTGGGCATCAGGCCCTTGCCTTCCCACCTGTCCTCTTTCCTGGCAGGGACCTTGACCTTTCCCACAGGCTTCTGTGTAATTAAGAACAGGGCATCTGCCCCCTCCCCCCCACCCCCACCGCAAACCAGGTGTCTTGGCCAACCCCTTAGTCTAAGGCAGTGGTCGGGAAACTGCGGCTTGCGAGCCACATGCGGCTCGCGAGCCGTGGTTTGCCGCTCTGTTGACTAATGAGTTTGCTGACCACTGGTCTAAGGGGTTAAATCTTTCAGATTCTCTGGGACAGTTCAAGGCACTGGAAGCCCTTTAACTCAGGGAATTTTTTGTTTCCTGTTAATCCCTTGTAATACCAGAAACTGCTGCTGCTGCTGTTTCTTCCCATGGCTGCAGGGCCAGCCTCTCCTCTCCTTCCTTCTCCTGGCTGTCGGGGGCTGAGTCTGCCTAGTAACCAGCTCTAAATCACCAGGGCGGCTGCAGACTTCAACTCTGTCTCTTCCTGGGAGTTTAGTTGTTTTTTTCTTTTTTTCCCAAGTCATGCCTTCCCCTGTCTTGACTGCTTTTTTTCTCTTCCTATTAAAACCTTACTCTGTTCTTTTTATTATATACATAATCTTTATAAATTTCATACTTTCAAATTAGCCTTCAAAATTTTTTTCTATGTTCTTCAAAAATGCTTAACTATACCTTAGACTTTCTATTAAGTATCTTTAATTTTTTTTCTGTCACACTATCAGGAACTTGTAGACCTTTTCTTTCTTTTATTCTTTAAAATGTATTAGAATTCTTTACTTTTAGCAATAATTATCAAAAATTAACAGCCATCATTTTTTAGATTAATATTTATGAACACACTTTAAATGTACTTTTTCAAGAAAAGATAACTAGACCTTCTGTGATAAAACTAAGAGCAGGTAAATTAAAACTTGTCTAGTAAAAACTGCTATATTTTTCCTTATGTAATTTCAAGTATATTGTATCGGTCTAATTTAGTTCAAAAATATTTCTTTTGAGAGAGAGAGACAGATTTTTGCGTTATCTCAGGGCCCTTGATATCCCATAAAACTGCCTTTTAGTTAAATTCTTTAAGTATTACATTCGGAAGAGCTGTTAAATATATTTAATCTAAAGATTATTAAAACTTAAACCAGTTGTAACATTAAGGATTTGGCAGAATTAATTCCTTTTAATGCGGCCAATAAAATATTATATTTCAAAGTTTCTCTGCTTAACCATTCCAATGCAGCCCAAGAAGCACCCAGTAGCCCTGCCCTACCAGGCTGGGGGACACATTTTTTTCTTGGAAACCTCCGTCAGCCAGAGGGGAGATAAAAAATTTACTTCTTTGAAATTTACTACTTTGTTGCAAATAGTTAACTTGAAAAGACTTTTCTCTTGCCTTTAAATCTGCCCTAGAAGTCTAAAATTTCAACCTAATACAGCAAATTCACAAATCAGGGAAGAGCAAACTGAAACCCTTACTTATACAAACATAGACAGAAATTTCATTAGCTAAGTGGGGCTGATTCCCTCTCTGACAGAGAGAAAAAAAAAAAAAAAGAAAAAGAAAAAAAACAACCCTGGGAAAAAGGAGATCCCAGCAGCTGCTTGGGGGTTTTTGCAGTCTGCCAGAGCACCCAGCCTTAAATAAATCAAACGTTTTAGCCAGACGAATCAACAGAAGCGCAGAATAAATCAAACTAGCTTTCGCTTTTACACAGGCTCTCACACTTATATTTATAAACCAGTTAATGAACAGAAAATTATGCCAAGACAGACAAACATCCGTACTCACACTCTCTCAGTAGACTAGCCCGAACAGGAGCTGAGCAGATAACCGAAGCACTGCCCAACTCCCCAAATGGACGTGGGGGCACTCCCGGCACCCATGCCCCAGAACAAAATTCTCGACCAACGTCTCAGTGAGAACCTACCGGAGGAGTTAAGATTGTGTCCAGTGCCCCTTCTCGGTAGCAAATTGGATAGTCCCAAGCAAACAAACAGCAAAGTGAACTCAAAATTCCTTAATCGAATTTGAATTCACTCACCTCCGGGGGCTTTCTTTCCGATGACTCCAAAAGAATGCAAGGGCATGTCAAGTGTCCTCTGTCTGGCTGTCAAGACCACTGAGAAGCATCTCTGGGGCCCTGGAAAGCTTCGTCAGGTGGTACTTCCCACTAGAGATCCTCAGGGCCTGGCAGCCAGGCAGGGGAGGCCGTCTGTCCGAGGCGTCGATACGCACCTGTCTCTTATCTTGCTGGTGCCTCCAAATGTTGTATCGCAAATCAGCGAGCTGGACAAGATGCCTTAATGAACCAATTAGTTTGGAGTCATCTTTATTGCATGCAGGTTCAGAGCAGATTACCTCTGTCAAATTTTGAACACCCAAAGGAGGAAGCATTCTCTTTTTGTATCTTTTTGGGTCCTTGTGTAAGTTATTTTTACAGACAATTTGCAACCTTGAGTACATATCATATCTAACAAACACCTGTAACCTTGAGTACATTTCATATTTATACAGACACCTGTAACCTTGAGTATCACATCTATACAGACACCTGGCATCAATATCAGCATATCAGTTAGATGGCTAGCTTGCAAGGTCAGACAATTAAGTTTATCTTTTCTATTATTCAAGCTGAAAACAAAGTTATTTTACAGTCTAAAAATAACAGAGTTGACCTACAGAATAAGAGACTAAGAATAACAGAGTAGTTCAAACAGCAGTTTTAAACAGCAGTTTTTTTCAAAGGAGGGACTACTATGCTTCACTATCTCCACTAGCAAGCCTTTCTGGATCCCACACTTTCACAGCTATCAACCCTACTTTAACAGGCAAATTTAACCAAGTCTTCTTCTAGGCATCCTACTGAAACCTCCATTAGAAAAAGCTCCATTAGCACATTTATCTCAATATGTTGTCATTACTCGTTTAAACACGGCTATTCCTTCTTGACTGAAGAACCTTTGAGAGCAGAGGTTTTTGTGACATTCATTTTGGTATTCCAATGCCTAAAAGCAATGACATGCTGTGAGTAACCAATGATATTTAGTGAATGAAGGAGTCAGGCCAGTCACCTGCCTACCTCCTGTGCAGTTCAGGGGACGGCAGCCCAGGTTCCTGTAATTCATTTCAGCCCAGAGCCAGGGGTTTTGCAGAGTCAGGAGGGCTCTGTTGTGTGACTCCCTGTGTCTCAGATTCCTTGTCTTCAATTCTGGTTTATAAAAGCATCTCTTCAGGCCTCTTTTGGAAGGATTACAAGAGATAATGCACCAAAAGCTCTTAGCGGAGTATCTGGCAAAGGATAAACTGTAGAATGACGGAAAGAAATGACTTGAGGTTGCATGTTCATTTATTGAGCACTTACTGTATGTTGGGTTCTGCAGAGAAGCAATCGCAACACACTGGCGTGGTCTTCACACAGGTGGCAGGGAATTAGGGAAGGTTTCCTGAAAGCTGAGTATTGTTAGGAGTGCAGCTTGGAAAGGCGGTATTCTGGACACAGTCAGCAGGCTCCTCTTGAAAGCTGTGTAGGAGTGTGCACAGCGGGATGAGGTGGCCCAACCGCTGGAATCCAAGTTGAATTCCAGTCCTGTTTAGTTATTAGCCACGTGACTTTGGCCAAGTGACTGAAGCTCTCTGGACTCTTCCAAATGTAAAAAAGTCTGTTAAGAATACCTGCCTGTCAGGGTTCTAGAGAGACCACGTGATCCTGCATAGGCAGAGATGCTCTCTTGGTAGAAGCTACAAAACTCCAACCTGAGTCGCTATGGAACTGCAGGGTCTAAGCTCCACCCGCGGGAGCCTGGGTTTCCTCTGTGAGCATGCGCAGGGCACCCGCGGCCCGGCCCATCAGGCACTGCGGTAGGCGCCCTGGAGGCTGGCAGGACCCTGACCCCAAGATGGCGGCGCCCAGTGAAGTGGATGCCCCTGTCTTGGAGAGGGTGATGGTGCGGCGAGGGTAGCAGCTGTGTATGCTGGGTGGATGGATGGTTGGAGGCGCCTACATCCTTCTGCAGGAGGAGGAGGAGGAGGAAGAGAAGCTCTGCAGGGCATTGCCTCTGCTTTCCTGGTGAGAAGCCGGGCGGGACCCATTTCTTGAGCCTCTGGCCAGCCCCTGTCAGGTCTTTACCCCCATCCCCTACCCAGTGTTCCAGAGGATAAGCGGCCTTTCCTGGAGAAGAGTACTCTTCCTGAGTCCTGGGCCTGGGGAAAGGGGTTCCGCCCTCTCAGGGTTTGGGGAAGCAGGAAGGTTGTTGGTGCACAGAGAGGACTGGCTTTCGGTATTCCTGAGGACAAGGCACTGGATGCTCTTGAAATGTATACGTGGGAGTTTACCACAAAAGTCTAACGCCCAATCTCATTCCCACCCGCTGACAGTGGCGGAGGGGGATAGAGTGCAGGGGAGGTCTCTGTCCTGGAAGAGGCAGTGCCAGGGCTACCCAGGACAAAAGCCTCTCGGTTCCTATTTTGGAGGTAGGAGTCCAAAGAGGTAAGCCCGGTAGAGATCTTTTCATGCCTAGGCAGAACTGAAGCGCATATTGTTTTAACCTTTACTAGAGGCCCGATGCACAAGATTCATGAACTGGGGGAGGAGGGGAGCGGAGAGGGAGGGGCCCTCAGCTCGGCCTGTGCCCTCTCACAGTCAGGAGCCCTGGGGAGATGTCTGACTGCCAGCCATCAGTTGGTGCTCCTTCCACCACCACTGCTGCGCTGGCCAGCCCTGAGAGTGCACTGACCACCAGGGGGCAGCTCCTGCATTGAGCGTCTGCCCCCTGGTGGTCAGAGTGCGTCATAGCGACTGGTAATTTTGCCTTTCGGTTGATTGGCATATTAGGGTTTTATTATGTACGATAGGATAAGATAGGATAGAATAGGATTCACAAATGCAGTAGTCATTGCTGTGTGTGTGTGGGGGGGTAGGAATAAGAGATCAGAGTTTTAAAAAAGAAAGATAAACTTGGCACTTAGCCTCTTAGAGGCAGATTCAAGAATTCAGAAATGTGTACTTTAAGCTGTGTTTAAGTAGTAGGTCACCAAATTGTCTGTTTTTCCTCATCATTTCTGCTGCCTTCATCTCCACTAACACTTACATGGTGAAAGGGTAGCTTATTGATCAGGTACATGGTTGCAATATAACACTAATGCCGCTGTCCCAGGACCTCCTGGCAAGGGCCCCCAGAACGTGCTCAGGTGAGATTGGCTTATTTTTGGGAAAGCCTTAACACAGCTTGTGATGTAGCTCATAAGTTCAGTGGAAATACAACACAGTAGGATCAATTCTTTTTTTGGACCCTGGCATTATAGGTTGTAAAGGGAAAGAGTAGGATGTAAGCATTTTCAGTTCGTTTTTATTTCCAGCTGGGAAGTTTCTAAATACTCTATGAAAAAGAAGTTGATGTAATGTGGGTATCCATTGGTACCAACTCCTTGACCTGTTTTTCATGGTGTCATTATTTGGAGCTGTATGTCTGCTGATCAAGACAGGCATGAATTTGCCTTAGACTATTAACAGTCTCTTGACATGAAAGTGATAAACCTTGGAGAACATACTGAGTTGAGTATATCGGCCCAAGAAGAGTTCACAGAGGAGAAGGGTTTTGACGTAGGCAACAGGTTGTTGCTCCAAAAGAATGAGGAAGACTGCCCTGAGTTGGTGGGAATCCTTCCCTCCGGATCTTGTCAGGATGGAGTGGGCGCTTTTGACCTAGTAGGTATGGATTCTGGGACTCACACACAGGATTACTTCTGCATCCAGAGCCTCCAAATGGGAAACATACTCTCTGTTGTGTGGCTCTCAAACCCTCTTCCTGGTTTCTTCTCATCACCAGCTGTGCCCTCTGCATAGGCTTTGTTCAGGTTGAGGGCTCTCTAGGAAATTAATTAATTGATCTTCTTTTCCAACCAGGAAGAAGGTTCCCTTCTTAACATATGCAAGGAGATTGTGGAATCATGGTCAGAAACTCAGAAAGTTGTCACCGCAGTGAAAAAAGAAGGTAGTTCTGATATCTATCCTGTATTGTGTTTTCCAATAACCTTTACTGTTTAGCTGTTATGGAGAAAGTTTTTAGTTTTCTCCTTTAAATACTCATTTTCCCTAAGATAATTTAACCTGTCAAACACCCAACAGCTTTAACTTTTTTTTTTTTACTAATAAAATATTGTTTTATTGTTTGAAGTATTACAAATAGTAGTACATATGTCTCCTTTTTTTCCCCCATTGACCTCCCCCCAGACCTTCCCTACCCCCCAATACATGCCTTTACCTGCCCCCCCTCCAGTATCTTGTATCCATTGGTTATGCTTATATCATGCATACAAGTCCTTCAGTTGATCTCTTACAGCGCCCCCCGTAACCTCCCCTCCTTTCCCGCTGTAGTTTGACAGTCTGTTCAATGCTTCTCTGCCTCTGTATCTATTTTTTCCCCATTTCTTTCCTTTAAAAAATCTTGCCTCTGCAGACTAGAAATAAACATATAATAACAAAAAATGTTTGAGTCCCCGTTTCAATGTCAAACAGTTCCTTATGTGTACATGTCAGCAATGATATCTGGATGGTGGGCACATGGTGGCAATGCAGGTCTGACCCTCTCTGGTTTGGTCCTAGGCAACTTGATTCGACGCACAGCTGCTGACTACTAGCGTGGCAAGGCGTCGTCAGCGTCTTCCATCTCTGGACTGTTTCTCCTCTTGTCTTCGTGGTTGGAGCAGACCTGTCAGTTCCTCTCTGTTGCAGGAATCCACATGGTCTTGGAGTTGTTTTCTGAAAATATACAAACATATTCTCTACCAAAAGTTAATAAAGGAATCTTTTCTATATAATTGATTTGGGATCCTTTTTATTTTTGCACAAACGATTTTCCTTTGTCTTACTTAGACACCATGTGTGTTTTTCATGGGTGTCTTGCTGTTAGCATTACAAATGAAAATTAATTTTGTAAAGTAAAAATTTTCTAGATGTAATTTACTTACAGGATATTTTTCCTTACATGATAATATCCTACTATCCCCCCTTTTTTTTGATTAATGGAGGCTTTTGTAAATTTTATAATGCAGTCTTGATAACTTTAAATTTTAATTTTTTGCACAAAAATATGACTGCTTTAGTTTCATTGCATGTTCAGGAATTTTACCATGAGATGAACTACCAATAGAAATTTTAGTTACCACTTTAGGAACAGCTTTTTGTCCAGTACAATTAAATTTTCTAGAATATTCACTTATTTCAATTAGCCTATTTAAATTAATCAGAAAACTTGATAAATTTAATACTCTACCAACAATCTTAGTTAACCCTGTAAATATTAGTGGAAAGGATTATTTGCATTCTTGAGTAGGCCCTGAGCATTCCTGGTGCTAGGCTGGATTTAGATATAGGGCAGCTGCTGTCGGCCAAGTCTCTGTCTGTTACCTGGGTCTCAATCTGAGCTGGGCCAAGTCACTGTCTGTCACCTGTGTCCCGATCTGAGCTGGGCGTGGGAAGCAAAGCAGCCATGGGGGCAGGAGACCTCCCTCAGATGGGGTGAGGGTTCAGGCCCCTGCAAGGTAGGGGGGTGAGGGTCAGTGCCCCACCTCTGTTGACCCCCAAGTTCTCTCCTGATGGCGGCTTTGCAACTGTGCCTGTCTTAGGTTGTTCCTTCCCTGAGGAATCTTACCCGTCTCTGGCTAACCAGTAATCCTCCAGGGCCAAGCAGGGTGATGTGAGGTTCAGTTCTGTCTCCTTGGTAGCCTATGCCCCCATGGCTCCATGCCCAGCACCTGCCTTGGGATCCCCTGGCCTGCTGGCAGGGCCCCAACACTGATCACATATCTCGGGGAACTCAGGTTTCTTCTCCAGGGAGGGCCCAGCTCACACGATTGGGCGAGGGACAGATCCATGGTACCAGCCACCATGAGGCTTCAAGCTCAGCATGAACAGAAAGCTCAGGCAACAGCTGAGGGCAATTGGATTGTGAGAAGAGGGTCCCTCTTGGCACAAAGGCAAGAGGGGCCAATATAGAATGCTCAAGTGCCTTCCCAGTGCCTTAATTCTTTCTGAAAGGGATTAAGTCCTTTCATGTCCTTTTTTAAATTGCTGCCAAACATTCAAAGAATTAGTTTGTAAGTTTGTTTGGGGTAATTGTACAATATGCTGTTGTAAAATATCTAAAATTATAATGACATTGTAGAATAATATCATGTAAGGATATTCTTTGCTCTAGGCTATGGCAATTCAATTTCAAATTGGCTGTCAATTTCTTTTTGTAACTTTATATAAACTTTGTCAGGGAGGCAAAAACACAAATTACTTACTTTAGTTCAAGAGGCCAAATATATTGACTTTCAATTACAATCCTTACGACTTTTGAAGGAAACTTCTCTTTGTTTCCTTCCAAAATAATTTTCGGGCTACAGAGAGTTTCATTTAAAAATCTTGGTCACATGAAACAATTTCTCTTAAGGTTATGGTGACCACTAGTATGGATTAGATTTAATATTTTACTTTTATTTTTTTAATTTTTTAATAATTTTTAAAAATTTTTTAATTGTTATTTTTTACATATGTGTCCTTATTCCTCCATAACCCCCCATCCTCCACTTATGCCCCACCTCCTTGTTGTCTGTGTCCATTGATTAGGCTCATATGCATGCACACAAGTCCCTTGGTTGATCTCGCCACCTTACCCCCACCCTCCCCTACCTTCCCTGAGGTATAATGTGCTGATCGACGTTTCTCAGTCTCTGGATCTGTTCTTGTTCATCAGTCTATGCCTTTCATTATATTCCACAAATGAGTGAGATCATGTGATATTTATTTATTTCTGCCTGGCTTTTTTCACTTAACATAATACTCTCCATCTTCATCCATGTTGTTGCAAATGGTAGAAACTCCTTCTTTTTTACCGCAGTGTAGTATTCCATTGTGTAGATATACCACAGTTTTTTAATCCACTCATCTGCTGATGGGCATTTAGGCTGTTTCCAAATCTTAGCTATGGTGAATTGTGCTGCTATGAACATAGGGGTGCATATATCCTTTCTGATTCGTGTTTCTAGTTTCTTGGGATATATTCCTAGACGTGGGATCACTGGGTCAAATGGGAGTTCCATTTTTAGTTTTCTGAGGAAACTCCATACTGTTCTCCACAGTGGCTGCACCATTCTGCATTCCCACCAACAGTTCAAAAGAGTTCCTTTTTCTCCGCATCCTCGCCAACACTTATCGTTTGTTGATTCGTTGATGATAGCCCTTCTGACAGGTGTAAGATGGTACCGCATTGTTGTTTTGATTGGCATCTCTCTGATGATTAGTGACTTTGAGCAGGTTTTCATATGTCTCTTGGCCTTCCTTCTGTCTTCTTTCGAAAAGTGTCTATTTAGATCAGTTGCCCATTTTTTGATTAGGTTGTTTATCTTCTTTTTGTTAAGCTGCATGAGTTCCCTGTAAATGTTGGAGATTAGGCCCTTATCGTTGATATCATTGGCAAATATGTTCTCCCATGCAGTGGGCTTTCTTGTTGTTTTATTGAAGGTTTCCTTTGCTGTGCAAAAGCTTTTTATTTTCATGTAGTCCCATTTGTTTATTTTCTCTTTAGCTTCTCTTGCCCTAGGGGCAGTATCAGTGAAGAAGTTCCTTGGGCATATGTCTGAGATTTTTCTGCCTGTGGATTCCTCTAGTATTTTTAAGGTTTCCCGTCTTATGTTTAAGTCCTTTATCCATTTTGAGTTTATTTTTGTGTATGGTGTAAGTTGGTGATCTAGCTTCATTTTTTTGCATGTATCTGTCCAAATTTCCCAACACCATTTATTGAAGAGACTGTCTTGACTCCATTGTATGTTCGTGCCTCCTTTGTCAAATGTTAATTGAGCATAGTGATTTGGGTCGATTTCTGGGTTCTCTATTCTATTCTATTGATCTATATGTCTGTTCTTGTGCCAGTATCAGGCTGTTTTAAGAACAGTGGCTTTGTAATACAGCTTGATATCTGGTATTGAGATCCCACCTACTTTGTATTCTTTCTCAGGATTGCTGCAGCTATTCGGGGTCTTTTTTTATTCCAGATAAATTTTTGGAAAGTTCGTTCTAAGTCTGTGAAATATGTCGTTGGTATTTTAATAGGAAGTGCATTGAATTTATAGATTGCTTTGGATAGTATGGACATTTTGATGATGTTGATTCTACCAATCCATGAACATGGTATGTTCTTCCATCTGTTTATGTCTTCCTCTATCTCTTTTTTCAGTGTCGTGTAGTTTTCCACGTATAGGTCTTTTACCTCCTTAGTTAAGTTTATTCCTAGGTATCTTAATTTTTTTGGTGCGATGGTAAATGGGATTGCTTTTTTAGTCTCTCTTTCTGTAAGTTCATTATTGGTGTATAGAAATGCCATAGATTTATTAGCGTTAATTTTGTATCCTGCTACATTGCCGAATTCATTTATTAAGTCTAGTAATTTTTTGATGGAGTCTTTAGGGTTTTCTATGTACAGTATCACGTCATCTGCGAATAAGGACAGTTTTACTTCTTCTTTTCCAATTTGGATGCCTTTTATTTCTTCTTCTTGTCTGATCACAATGGCTAGTACTTCCAGCACTATATTTAACAGGAGTGGTGAGATTGGGCATCCCTGTTTTGTTCCTGTTCTTAGGGGAAATGGTTTTAGTTTTTGCCCATTGAGTCTGATGTTGGCTGTGGGTTTGTCATATATGGCTTTTATTATGTTGAGGTATGATCCTTCTGTTCCCACCACGCTGAGAGTTTTTATCAAGAAAGGGTGTTGGATTTTGTCAAATGCTTTTTCTGCATCAAATGATATGACTATGTGGTTTTTATCTCTCAATTTGTTTACGTGATGTATCACATTTATTGATTTGCGGATATTGTACCATCCTTGCATCCCCAGGATAAATCCTACTTGGTCATGGTGTATGATCTTTCTGATGTACTGCTGGATTCGATTTGCTAGAATTTTGTTGAGGATTTTGGCATCTATATTCATGAGGGATATTGGCCTGTAATTCTCTTTCATTGTGTTATCTTTATCTGGTTTTGGTATTAGGGTTATGCTGGCTTCATAGAAGGAGCTTGGAAGTGTTCCTTCCTTTCGAATTTTTTGGAATAGTCTGAGGAGGATAGGTTTTAATTCTTGCTTGAATGTTTGGTAAAACTCCCCTGTGAAGCTGTCTGGCCCCGGGCTTTTGTTTGCTGCAAGCTTTTTGATGACTGCTTCAATTTCTTCCATAGTTATCAGCCTATTGAGATATTTAGAATCTTCCTGAGTGAGTTTTGGAAGGTTGTAATTTTCTAGGAATGTGTCCATTTCCTCCAGGTTGTGTAGTTTGTTAGAATAGAGTTGTTCATAGTATTTTTTAACAATCCTTTGTATTTCTGTGGGGTCTGTTGTTATTTCACCTCTTTCATTTCTGATTTTGTTTATTTGGGTCCTCTCCCTTTGCTTCTTGGTGAGCCTGGCTAGAGGTTCATCAATCTTGTTTATCCTTTCAAAGAACCAGCTCTTGGTTTTGTTGATCTTTTGTATTGTTTTTTTGGTCTCTATGTCATTCATTTCTGCTCTGATCTTTATTATGTCCTTCCTTCTGCTCACTGTGGGCTTTTTTTGTTGCTCTCTTTCTAATTCTTTGAGTTGTTGAGTTAGATGATTTATTACCATTTTTTCTTGTTTTTTGAGGTAGGCCTGTAGAGCTATAAACTTCCCTCTCAGGACTGCTTTCATTGTGTCCCATAGCATTTGCATTGTTGTGTTTTTATTGTCATTTGTCTCCAGGATGTTTTTAATTTCTTCTTTGATCTCATTGATCACCCAATCATTGTTTACTAGCATGCTATTCAGCTTTCAACTGTTTGAATTTTTTTGGAATGTTTTTATTATAGTTTATTTCTAATATTATGCCATTGTGGTCTGAGAAAATGCTTGATATGATTTCAGTCTTTTTGAACTTGGGGAGAATTTGCTTGTGACCCAATATGTGGTCTATTTTTGAAAATGTCCCATTTTGCTTGTGACCCAATATGTGGTCTATTTTTGAAAGTGTCCCATGAGAGGAACGTATATTCCGTGGCTTTGGGGTGAAATGCCCTGAAGATATCAATTAGGTCCATTTGATCTAGTGCATCATTTAGAATTGCTGTTTCTATGCTGAGTTTTTGTCTAGAGGATTTATCCAGTGATGTCAATGGTGTATTAAAGTCTCCTACTATGATTGTATTGTTGTTGATCTCTCCCTTGATATCTTCCAGGAGTTTTTTATGTGTTTGGGTGATTCTGCATTGGGTGCATATATGTTTACCAGAGTTATATCTTCTTGTTGAATTGCTCCCTTTAGTATTATGTAGTGGCCTTCCTTATCTCTTGTTATGGCCTTTACTTTGAGGTCTATTTTATCAGATATAAGTATTGCAACCCCAGCTTTTTTCTCATTTCCATTTGCCTGAAAAATGTTTTTCCATCCCTTCACTCTCAGTCTGTGTGAATCCTTTGCTCTGAGGTGGGTCTCTTGTAGACAGCAAATATATGGGTCATGTTTTCTTATCCATTCAGCTACCCTATGTCTTTTGATTGGTGCATTTAATTCATTTACTTTTAATGTTATTATTGACAAGTACATGTTTGTTGTCATATTTTTCCTTAGTGTTTGTGTTTCTTTTTGCCTTTCTCTTTCTTCTTTTTACAGCAGTCCCTTTAGCATTTCTTGCATTGCTGGCTTGGTAGTGATAAACTCTCTTAGCCCATTTTTGTCTGTGAAGCTCCTGATTCCACCTTCAATTTTGAATGATAGCCTTGCTGGGTATAGTATTCTTGGATTCAGACCCTTGCTTTGCATCACTTTGCATATTTCATTCCATTCCCTTCTGGCCTGGTGTGTTTCTGTTGAGAAATCAGTTGATATTCTAATAGGAGATCCCTTGTAGGTAACTTTCTTTCTCTCTCTGGCAGCCTTTAAGATTCTTACTTTGTCGTTAGTGTTTGTCAATTTAATTATGTGTCTTGGTGTCGGTCTTTTGGGTTTCAACTTGTTTGGGACTCTATGTACTTCTTGGACTTGCATAGTTTTTTTCTTGCCAATATCAGGGAAGTTTTCTGTCATTATTTTCTTCAAACAGGTTTTCTATTCCTGGCTTCTCTTCCTCTCCTTCTGGTATCCCCATTATTTGAATATTGTTTCATTTTGTGTTGTCCCAAAGCTCCCTTAGGCTCTCCTCTTGCTTTTTAAGTCTTCTTTCCAGTTGCTGCTGTGTTTGTGTGTTTTTTCCTACCTTGTCTTCTAATTCGCTGATGCGGTCCTCAGCCTCTTCTAGTCTACTGTTTAAACCTTCCAATGTGTTCTTTATTGCAACTATGTTGTTCTTCATCTCCTCTTGGTTTCTTTTCATGTTGGTGACATTCTCATTCAGCTCCTTATAGTTCTCATTGAGTTGTTTGTATTTGTCATTGAGTTGTGTGTATTTGTCATCCATCTGTTTAAACATCATTATAACCATTACTCTGAATTCTTTCTCTGTTAAGCTGCTAGCCTCAATTTCATTTAACTCCCTTTCTGGTGATTCCTCTTTTTCTTTCCTTTGGGAATTGCTTTTTTTGTCTCCCCTTGTTTTCCTGTAATGTTTTAATTGTAGATCCCATTGCTTTGCTACCCAGTTTCTTTTGGTGATGGTGCTACTGGTGTAATCTCTCAGTTCTCCTGGGCTTGGTAATCTAGTGTAGCTCCCTACTTGAGCTATTTGGGTTCTCTTGATGTAGGCCTCCGAGCTTGAGAGGCACAACTGCGGTTTCCAGAAATCAGCAGCCGTGGAGGGGAGTATCCCAATTTTTGCTGTCTTGCACCCTTAATTGAAATCACACGTGCCCAGTGGCGACTCACAGTGGCACCAAGGAACTGTCTGTCGGGGTAATGTGGCTCAGGGGGCCTGCGCTCTGGAAAGGCGTGACTGTGATGACCAGAGTTCTGTAGTTATGGGGTAGGCAGACTCAGCTTTTGCTGCTGCACCTTTATCAGGGGGATCTCTGCCCTTCCCGGCTGCAAACTGTCTCACCAGCTGCGCCTCCTTCGCCAATTCGATTCAGCTGCTCCCTCTATTTGCTCCGGGACAAGGCTCAGGACACGTCTGTCTATTCCGCCGCCATTTTGTCTCCTATAGCTTTAACTTTTTAAGTGAATATTGGTTTCCTTTTCTCTTTTCTACTTTTTCACTACAGCTAACCATAATTATCTTCATTGTGGTTTATGCTTTTTTTCTTTTTAATCTTTTTCCACTGCCCCTTGTAGATGTGCATTGCAGGTACAGGATGTAATCTGACTTTTTCTTTTTTGCTTGATAAACTCTTTTCTGTTTTTATTTTTATGTTTTAATTAAATCTTTATTGTTGAAAGTATTATATATTTCCCCCCATTGGCCCCTTCTATCCTGCCCCTGCCCCTACCCCAGGCCTTCACCACCCTAATGTCTGTGTCCATGGGTTATGCATATATGCATATAAATTCTTTGGTTGATGTCTTTTCACAACCACCATCCTCCCCCATCTTCTGTCTGAGATTCTGCAGTCTGTTCTATGCTTCTGTGTCTCTGGGTGTATTTTGTTCATCAGTTTATTTTCTTCATTAGATTCCACATATGAGTGAGGTCAGGTGATACTTGGCCATCTCTGGCTGGTTTATTTTGGTTAGCATAATACTCTCTAGATCCCTCCATGCTGTCTTAAAGGGTAAGAGATTTTTCTTTTTTTAATGTGCATAGTATTCCATGGGATAAGTGTATCACAGCTTTTTTTCCATTCATCTACTGATCTGGGCTGTTTCCAGATCTTAGCTATTGTAAATTGTGATTCTCTGAACATAGGGATGCATACATTTTTTCTGATTGGTGTTTCAGTTTTCTTAGGATATATTCCTAGAAGTGGGATCACTGGGTCAAATTGTTTTTCCATATTTAATTTTTTGAGGAAACTCCATAATGGCAACACTAGTCTCCATTCCCCTAGCAGGTTCCCTTTTCTTCACATCCTTGCCAGCACTTGTCATTTGTTGATGGTAGCCATTCTGACAGGTGTGAGGTGATACCTCATTATCATTTTTAATTTCTGAGGATCAGGGACTTTGAGCATTTTTTCTTGTCTCTCTGACATCTGTATGTCCACTTGGGAGAAATGTCTATTTTGGTCCCTTGACCATTTTTTAATTGGATTGTTTCTCTTCCTTTCGTTAAGTTGAATGAGTTTCTTATATATTTTGGATATTAACCTTTTATTAGATGTATCATTACCAAATAGGTTATCCCATACAGAGGGCTCCATTTTCAATTTGTTGATAGTTTCTTTTGCTGTGCAGAAGCTTTGTATTTATTTTTTAAAATCTTTTATATTGGTTTCAGAGAGAAAGAAAGAGGGAGAGAGATATAGAAACTTTAATGATGAGAGAGAATCATTGATCATCTGCCTCCTACACTCCTCACACTGGTGATCAATACCACAAGCCAGGCATGTGCTCTGAAGGCATTGAACAGTGACTTTCTGGTTCATAGGTCGAAGCTCAACAACTGAGCCAAGCCAGCTTGGCCAGAAACTTTTTATTTTAATGTAGTCCCATTTGTTTGTCTTCTCCTTACTTTCCTTTGCCCTAGAAGATGTATCCGCAAACATATTGCTTCATGAGATGTCTGAGATTTTGCTGCCTATGGTTTCTTCTAGGATTTTTATAGTTTCATTTCTTATATTTAAGTCTTTTATCCATTTTGAGTTCATTCTGGTGTAAGTTGGTATAGTATTATGTAGTCTCATTCTTTTGCATGTATCTGTCCAATTTTCCCAACACATTTATTGAAGAGACTATCTTGACTCCATTGTATGCTCTTATTTCCCCTGTCAAATATTAATTGAGTGTAATGGTGTGGGTCAAATTCTGGAGTCTCTGTTCTGTTCCATTGATCTATATGCCTGTGCTTGTGCTAGTACCAGGCTGTTTTGATTACAGTGGCTTTGTAGTATAAATTGATATTTGGTATTATGATTCCTCCAACTTTGCTCTTCTTTCTCAAGATTGCTGTAGTTATTTGGGGTCTTTTTTGGTTCCATATAAATTTCTGGAGTTTTTCTTCTAGACCTGTGAAATATGCTGTTTGTATTTTAATAGGGATTGCATTGAATCTGTAGATTGCTTTGGGTAGTACGGACATTTTAATTATGTTTATTGCACCAATCCATGAACACAGTATATTCTTTCACTTGTTAATATCTTCCTCTATCTCTTTTTCTCCAGTAGTTTTCTGAGTAAATTTACCTCTATGTTTAAGTTTATTCCTAAGTATCTTAATTTTTTTTGTTGCAATGGTAAATGGGATTGTTTGTTTAGTTTCTCTTTCTGAGAATTCATTATTGGTATATAAAAAAAAACTGTTGATTTTGGATGTTAATTTTGTATCCTGCTATCTTGCCAAATTCATTTATTAAATCTAGTAGTTTTTTGGTGGAGTATTTAGGGTTTTCTATGTACAATATCATGTCATCTACAAATAATGAGACTTTTACTTCATCCTTTTTAATTTGGATTCCTTTTATTACTTCTTCTTCTCTAATAGCTATGGATAGGACTTCCAGTACTATCTTATATAATAAACAGGTAATATGCAAATTGACCATCACTCCAACACACAAGATGGCTGCCCCCATGTGGACACAAGATGGCCAGCAGGGGAGGGCAGGTGGGAGGGTCCAGGACTGCAGGGGAGGGCAGTTAGGGTTGACTGGGCCGGCAAGGGAGGGCAGTTGGGGATGACCAGGCCTGCAGGGGAGGGCAGTTACAGGGAACCCAGGCCTGCAGGGGAGGGTAGTTGGAGGGGACCCAGGCCTGCAGGGGAGGACAGCTGGGGGAGACCCAGGCTTGTAGGGGATGGCAGTTAGGGGGAACCAGGCCTACAGGAGAGGGCAGTTAGGGGTGACCAGGCTGGCAAGGGAGGGCAATTAGGGATGACCAGGCCAGCAGGAGAAGGCAGTTGGGGGGAACCAGGCCTGCAGGGGAGGGCAGTTAGGGGGGACCAGGCCTGTGGGGGGGGCAGTTGGGAGGGACAAGGCCTGTAGGGGGGGCAGTTGGGTGGGACAAGGACTGCAGCAGAAGGCAGTTGGGGGCAACCAGGCCTGCAGGGGAGGGTCAGCAGGGGAGAGCAGTTAGGGGTGACCAGGCCTGCAAGGGAGGGCAGTTAAGGGGAACCAGGACAACAGGGGAGGGCAGTTAGTGGTGACCAGGCTGGCAGGGGAGGTCAGTTAGGGGAAATCGGGCCAGCAGGGGAGTGATTAGAGGGAGATCAGGCTGGCAGGCAGTAGCAGTTAGGGGCAATCAGGCAGGCAGGCAGGCAAGCAGTTGGGAGCCAGTAGTCCTGGATTGTGAGAGTGATGTCCAACTCCCCGGTGGGATCGGGCCTAAACAGGCAGTCAGCCATCCTTTGAGGGGTCCCAGATTGGAGAGGGTGCACGCTGGGCTGAGGGACACATACCCCCATGCACGAATTTCGTGCACCGGACCTTCAGTGTTGAATAAGAGTGGTGAAAGTGGACATCCCTGGAATAAATCCCACTTGGTCATGGTGTATGACCTTTTTAATATATTGCTGGATCCAATTTGCTAATATTTTGTTAAGGATTTTAGCAACTGTGTTCATTAGGGATATTGGTCTGTAATTCTCTTTCTTTGTAGTGTCTTTGTCTGGTTTTGGAATTAGGATAATGCTGGCCTCATAAAAAGAGCATAGAAGTGTTCCTTCCTCTTGGATAGTTTGAAAAATATAGGTGTTTGTTCTTCTTTGAATGTTTGGTAAAACTCCCCTGTGAAGCCATCTGGGCCTGGGATTTTATTTGCTGGGAGTTTTTTGACTACTGCTTTATTTCATCAGTTCTTATTGGCCTATTCAGGTTTTCTGATTCTTCCAGATTCAGTTTCGGGAGATTGTGTTTTTCTAGGAATTTGTCAATTTCATGCACATTGTGCAGCTTGTTGGCATATAGTTGTTCATAGTATTTTCTTACAATCCTTTGTATTTCTGTGCTGTCCATTGTTACCAGTGTATCGCCTCTTTTGTATCTGATTTTATTTATTTAGGTCCTCTCTTTGTTTCCTGATGAGTCTGGCTAACAGGTCATCAATCTTGTTTATCTTTTCAAAGAACCCGCTCTTATTTTCATTGATTTTTTTTGTATTGTTTTTTAGTCTCTGTGTCATCTTTCTGCTTGAATCTATTATTTCCTTCATTCTACTTACTCTGGGCTTTTCTTTTTTTTCTTGCTAATTTAAGTAGTGAGGTTAAATAGTTTATTGTTAATTTTTGTTGTTTTTTGAGACAGGGCTATAGTGCTATGAACTTCCCTTTCAGGACTGCTTTTGCCATGTCCCAAAGATTTGGGGTGGTTGTGTGTTCATTTTCATTTGTTTCCAGGAAGTTTTTGATTTCTTTCTTGATCTCATTGGTGAGCCAATCATTGTTTAATAACATGCTATTTGGTCTCCATGTGTTTGAATGCTTTGGGCTGTTTTTACTGTAGTTGATTTCTAATTTCATTCCATTGTTATCTGAGAAGATACTTGATATGATTTCAGTCTTCTTGAACTAGAGACTTGTTTGTGTTCTAACATGTGGTCTGTCTTTGGGAATGTCCTATGTGCACTTGAGAAGAATGTATATTCTGTAGCTTTTGGGTAAAATATTCTATAAATGTTAATTATATCCATCTGATCCAGTGTGTCACTTAGAGTCACTATTTCCTTGTTAATTTTTTTCTAGGAAATCTATCCAGTGAAGTCAGTGGGGTGTTAAATTCTCCTACTATGACTATATTGTTATCGATGTCTCCAATTAAAGTCCCCCAGAAGTATTTTTTATATATTTAGGTGCTCCTATATTGGGTGCATATATGTTTATGGTTATACCCTCTTGTTGGATCGATCCCTTTAGTATTATGTAGTGACCTTTGTTGTCTCTGGTGATGGCCTTCATTTTGAAGTCTCTTTAGTCAGATATGACTATTACCAATCCAGGTTGTTGTGTTTTTATTTTTTCTTCAATTCCATTTGTATAGAATATTCTTTTCCCATTCCTTCACTGTCACCCTATGTGATTCTTTTGCTCTGAGGTGAGTCTCTTATAGACAGCATATAATTGGGTCATATTTTTTAATCTATTCAGCTACCATATGTCTTTTGATTGGAGCATTTAATGCAGTTACATTTAAGGTTATTATTGACAGGTACTTATTTATTGCCACTTTAATTCTGTATGCCTGTTTCTCTCTCTATTTCTTCTCATGACAGAGTCCCTTTAGCATTTCTTTGCAGTGCTGGTTTGGTGGTGACAAACTCCTTTTGTCTTTTGTCTGTGAAACTATTTCACCATCTATTTTGAATGACAGCTTTGCTGAATATAGTAATCTTGGTTGCATATTCTTGCTTTTCATTACCTGTGTACTCTATGCCATTCCCTTCTAGCCTATAGAATTTCTGATGAAAAATCAGCTGACAGCCTTATGGGAGCTCCTTTGAAAGTAACAAATTGCTTTACTCTTGCTGCCTTTAAGATTCTCTCCTTGACTTTAATTTTTGTCATTTTAATTATGATGTGTCTGGGTGTGGGCCTGTTTGGATTCTTCTTGCTTGGGAGTCTGTGCCTCCTGGACTTTTGACTTTTTCCTTTACCAGGTTAGGGAAATTTTCTGCCATTATTTCTTCAAACACATTCTGTATCCCTTACTCACTTTCTTCTCCTGATGACACATCTATTCCGCAACCTTTTGCAGCAAGGATTCAGGATCTGGAGAAGGGGCTGATGCACAAACAAATGCACTAGACAAGAAATATAAATTTAGAAGGCTGGGTGGGCCAGGCTGGAAACCTCTGTCTAGTGCCGAAACTCCCTGACTTCTCAGTCCAATTTGCTTTTATTCACTGGAATACACTTTGCCCTTTAGGAATGCATACAGGCATATCAAAGGTAAAGTTTGGTAAACAGTAAAAGGATTATCAGGTTCGGGGGGGGGGGGATTGCCTTGAGCCATTTGCCAACAGCAGGGCAATATTATGCTGATTTTCAGCCCTGCTGAATATCGCATTGATATGCTAACTACTGTTCGTCTTAGCCTCCGGCACTATTATATGAATAGTGTTATATTTCATGTTGTCCCACAGCCCCCTTAACCTGACCTCCTGTTTTTTAATTGTTTTTTCATTTTGGTTCTCTGATTGATTGATTTTTTTTACCCTGTCTTCTAATTCACTGACCCAATCCTTGGCTTCTTGTAATTTACTGTATATTCATTCCCCTGTGTTCTTTATTTGTGCTATATGATTCTTCATAGTTAACTATGTCTTTTCTAATGCTTGTGAGCATCTTTGCCATCATTATTTTGAACTCTATGGCTTATAAATTTCTTTTCTCCATTTCATTTAGCTTTTCTTCTGGAGAATTCTCTTGTTCTTTCATTTGGGTGTTGTTGTTGTTTTCTGTCTCCATTTTGGATGCCTGTTGGTTTTGTGACTATATGTTAGGTAGATCCACTACCCCTCCCAATCTCTATTGTAGGACAGTGTCAAAAGCTATTTCTGACTAATTAAATGAGGCAAAGACTCAAAGCCTTCAGAGACCCACTTCTGCCTCAGACTAATTGTATTCAATTATGAGTAGCCTTAGGCTCTCACCCACAGGTGGGGGTGAGAGCTTTTTCAGCAGACTCAGGCAATTGCTTCTGTCTGGAGGCTGATTGTTATTCTCAGTCTCTTAATGGGCCTGAGAAACTCCACAGTGTGGAGGAAGGCTCTTTCCAATAGAATGAGGCAACTGCCTTCCCCCAGGCAAAATCCCCTGGATAGCAAAGGTCTGCCAGAGAAAGATATCCTTAGGAGTGTGATGGAATTACTCAGCATGGGAAATCAATGTGTCTGCCTTCTGAACTCTAACCCCAGAGCCCCCAACCCTGGCTTCTGCTCACACAGCTCCAGTCCACTCTGGCCTTTCTCTTCTGAAACCCAATTTGAGTGGCTGCTCACGATATTTTGTGTGATGGCCCTTTAAGAGGGTGCCTGCATTTCTTGCCATATCTCCTTGAGAGATAACAACCCTTCTGCATTTTATAGCCAGATGTTATGTGGGCACCTTTCTCTGTTCTGGTGCTCTCACCTGGGGGGCCCAGCTTGGGGTTTAGACACCAGAATTCTCAGGGGCAACCTCCCCGCCTCCACAGCTGAGATATCTCTCTGGATCTTCAGCTGCTGTCTGTGAGAGCCCAGCCAGCCCCGTCACCCCTCTACCCTTCCTACCAGTCTCTATGCGGTCTCCACTTTCTGTCCTTGGTTATCAGGGTTCTCTCCAGCTAGTCTTCAGTTGATTTTTCAAGGTGGTGTTTTTCTTTTTTTTTTTAATTTGAGTTGTAATTCCAGTTTGGTCCTGGGAGCATGTCTGTGTAGAATCCACTTACTCCACCACCATTTTTTGTAATTATGTTTTTATAGAATGTTGCTTAAGTCATTGATTACCATGTAATAGCCTATATTTTTCACAGGGCAAAAGACCAGTTTTCAGTTAAGTGCATTATTAGGATTTCATCTCAAGAAGTAAAGATCAAATTAGTTATTTGGCAGAAAAAGTAACACAAAATACTTTTCAGGTGATGTAGAGTGTATTATCTCAGTTAGGTTACTGATTAAGTACATTTACCTCAGGTCACTATATTTATAGTTTTACAAACTTTCATCTCTGATGGTATCAAATTCACAACTGACAGTTAAATGAACTGATTAGGTTCAGGATGTAGTATTGGTTGGTTCTGGTGTTTTTAGGAGAATGACTTCCTTCTGATTAAATTCAGAACCCATGTGTACTGACTGATTAGTTAAAGTTTATTAGAGCATATTACATTTTTAAAATGCACTTATTTTTTATGTGTTTTTTCTTCTCTCAGTCCTCTTCATGCCCTTTGTGAATGGACACTTGCTATTTATAAATTTTAGTTTTGGGACAATATACAGCTAAAGTAAGACATTTTAAAAAGGGGAACCTGATTGACATTATATTAATAATTTGATACATAAATTTGGAAGTATAGATAACCCTTAAAATAAAGAATATCATGTTTTAGTATAATAGTGGCAGGTTTTCTCTTTCCATAGGTGGACAGTGTAGAATATTGTATGGAATGTAATCAATCCTAATAGGCAAAGTGATCTCTCAAGTATAAGTGACTTAGATATGCATTTTATTTTTAATTTTTATTTATTAAATTCAGAAAGAGAAGAAAGGGGAGAGAGAGGAATGTCGAATTGTTGTTCCACTTATTTATGCATTCATAAGTTGATTCTTGTATGTGCCCTGACCAGGGATGGAACCCACAAGGTTGGCCATTGGGACAATGGTCTAACCCAGTGGTCCGCAAACTCGTTAGTCAACAGAGCACCAAACTGCGTCTCGCGAGCTGCATGTAGCTCGTGAGCCACAGTTTTCCGACCAATGGCCTACTGAGCTACTCAAGCCAGGGCTGATATGACATTTTATACAGCCACCTATTTCCATTCATGAAGGAATGTAAAACAAATGGAATATAAATATATCCTAAAGTTATCTGCACTTTAATAATATCTTGAGGGAACACTAAGGTTTTTCTATTCCTTAGTTTATTTTAAAACTAGAGGCCTGATGCATGAAAATTAGTGCAAGAATGGGCCTTCCTTCCCCTGGCTGCCAGCACCACCTTTGCTATGGCCAGAGCCAGGTTTCCACCTTGCCACGCTGCCCAGAGGCCCCGAGCGACTGGGGCGGTCAGCACCGGTGTATGCAAATTAACCCACCATTTTTGTTGGGCTAATTTGCATACTCACTCCTGATTGGCTGGTGGGTGTCATGAAGGTACGGTCAATTTGCATCTTTCTCTTTTATTAGTGAAGATATTTCATGTTATCTACATTAAATTTAAGCACTTCTTTAGTTATATATGAATTGAGGCAGATAATGAATATTGCAATGTATTTGTTCTTTTAATTAATTTAAGCACTTCTTTAGTTATATATGAATTGAGGCAGATAATGAATATTGCAATGTATTTGTTCTTTTAATTAATTTAAGCACTTCTTTAGTTATATATGAATTGAGGCAGATAATGAATATTGCAATATATTTATTCTTTTAATTAAAAAAGTAACCTGTAAGCTTTATTATGAAAACTTTTCTTAATAGTCAATTAAGTTAAACATTCAAATGGTTTATTCTTTTGTTGTTGTTGTTAATCCTCATCCAAGGATATTTTTTCCATTGATTTTTAGAGACAATGGAAAGGAGGGAGGGGGAGAGAGAAAAAAAACACACACAGAGAGAGAGAGAGAGAGAGAGAGAGAAAGAGAGAGAGAGACTTTGATATGAAAGACATTGATTAGTAGACTCCAGCAGGGCTGAGGATTGAACCTTCAACCCTCAGTGTATGGGCCGAAACTCTAACCACTGAACACACCAGCCATGGCCAAATGGTTCATTCTTTTTATATCCTATCTAATAAAAGAGTAATATGCAAATTGACCATCACTCCAAGACACACGATGGTCGCCCCCATGTGGTCAAAGATGGCTGCCCCATGTGGACACAAGATGGCTGCCCCCATGTGGACACAAGATGGCTGCCACCTGATGGCCTGCAGGGGAGGGCAGTTGTGGGCACTTAGGGGTGACCAAGCCTGCAGGGGAGGGAAATTAGGGGTGACCAGGCAAGCAGGGGAGGGCAGTTAGGGGCAATCGGGGCAGCCAGGGAGCAGTTAGGTTGATCAGGCTGGTAGGGGAGTGGTTAGGGGGTGATCAGGCTGGCAGGCAGAAGCGGTTAGGGGCAATCAGGCAGAGGCAGGCGAGCGGTTGGGAGCCAGCAGTCCTGTATTGTGAGAGGGATGTCCCCCTGGGATCATGCCTAAACGGGTGGTTGGACATCCCTCAAGGTGTCCCAGATTGGAAAGGGTGAAGGCTGGGCTGAGGGACACCCCACCCCCGGGTGCACCGGGCCTCTAGTATATATATATATATATATATTTTTGTTTGTTTGTTTGTTTTCTTTATTGATTAAGGTATTACACATGTGTCATTATCCCCCCATTGCCAAGGGTTTTTAATCCACTCATCTGCTGTTGGGCACTTAGGCTGTTTCCAAATCTTATCTATGGTAAATTGTGCTGCTATGAACATAGGGGTGCATATATTCTTTCTGATTGGTGTTTCTAGTTTTTGGGATATATTCCTAGAACTGGGATCACTGGGTCAAATGGGATTTCAGTTTTTAGTTTTTTGAGGAAATTCCATACTGTTCTCCACAGTGGCTGCCTCAGTTTGCATTCCCATCAGCGGTGCATGAGGGTTCCTTTTTCTCCGTATCCTCACCAGCACTTGTCATTTGTTGATTTGTTGATGATAGCCATTCTGACAGGTGTGAGATGGTACTGCATTGTCATTTTGATTTGCATCTCTCCGGTGATTAGTAACTTTGAGCATGTTTCCATATGTCTCTTGGCCTTCCTTATGTCCTCTTTCTAAATGTGTCTATTTAGGTCCGTTGCCCATTTTTTTACAGGGTCGTGTCATTTATCTTACTTTTGTCAAGTTGTATGAGTTCCCTGTAAATGTTGGAGATTAAACCCTTATTGGAGATAACATTGGGAAATATGTTCTCCCACACAGTGGGCTTTCTTGTTTTGTTAGATGGTTTCTTTTGCTGTGCAGAAGCTTTTTATTTTGATGTAGTCCCATTTGTTTATTTCTCTTTGGTTTCCATTGCCCTAGGACAGTGGTTCTCAACCTTTTTAATGCCGCAACCCTTTAATACAGTTCCTCATGTTGTGGTGACCCCCAACCATAAAATTATTTTCGTTGCTATTTCATAACTGTAATTTTGCTACTTTTAATGAATCGCAATGTAAATATCTGTGTTTTCCGATGGTTAGGCTCTACAGCAGTGGTTCTCAACCTGTGGGTCATGACCCACAGGTTGAGAAATGCTAGTAGGGTCGTATAAGACAGTGGTCAACAAACTCATTAGTCAACAGAGCGGCAAACCGTGGCTCGTGAGCCGCAGTTTGCCAACCACTGGCCTAAGACCATCAGAAAACACAGATATTTACATTACGATTCATTAACAGTAGCAAAATTACAGTTACGAAGTGGGAGTGAAAATAATTTTATGGTTGGGGGTCACTACACCATGAGGAACTGTATTAAAGGGTCGCGGCATTAGAAAGGTTGAGAACCACTGCCCTAGGAGCTGTTATCGGTAAAGATAATGCTTCAGTATATGTCTGAGATTTTGCTGCCTGTGGATTCCTCTAGTATTTTTATGGTTTCCCTTCTTACATTTAAGTCCTTTATCCATTTTGAGTTTATTTTTGTGTATGGTGTAAGTTGGTGGTCTATTTTCATTTTTTTGCATGCATCTGTCCAGTTTTCCCAACACCATTTATTAAAGAGACTGTCTTGACTCCATTGCATGCTCTCACTTCCTTTATCAAATATTAATTGAGCATAATGGCTTGGATTGATTTCTGGGTTCTCTGGTTTTTTCCATTGGTCTATATATCTGTTCTTGTGCCAGTAGTAGGCAGTTTTGAGAACAGTGGCTTTGTAATATAGCTTGATCTGGTATTGTGATCCCTCCAACTTTGTTCTTTCTCAAGATTGCTGCAGCTATTCAGTCTTTTTTTATTCCAGATGAATTTTTGGAGAGTTTGCTCTAAGTCTTTGAAATATGCTATTGGTATTTTAATGGGTATTGCATTGAATCTATAGATTGCTTTGGGTAGTATGGACATTTTATTGATGTTGATTCTACCAATCCATGAACATGGTATATTCTTCCATTTGTCTATGTCTTCCTCTATCTCTTTTTTCAGCATCCTGTAATTTTCTGAGTACAGATTCTTTACCTCCTTGGTTAAATTTATTCCTAGGTATCTTTTTTGTTGTTGTTGTTGCAATGGTAAATGGGATTTTTTATTTTATTTTTTTTAGTTTTCTTTCTGTGAGTTCATTATTGGTGTATAAAAAAGGTATAAATTTCTGGATGTTAATTTTGTATCCTGCTACATTGCCTAATTCATTTATTAATTCTAGTAGTTTTTTTATGGAGTCTTTAGGATTTTCTATGTACAATCTCATGTCGTATGCGAGTAATGACAATTTTACTTCTTTTTTTCCAATTTGGATAACTTTTATTTCTTTTTCTTATCTGATTGCTATGGCTAGTACTTCCAGTACTCTGTTAAACAGGAGTGGTTAAAAGGGGCATCCCTGTCTTGTTCCTGTCTTGTTCCTGTTCTTAGGGAAAATGGTTTTAGTTTTTGCCCCTTGATGTTGGCTGTAGGTTTGTCATATAAAGCTTTTATTATGTTGAGGTATGATCCCTCTATTCCCACTTTGCTGAGAATTTTTATCAGGAAAGGGTGTTGGATTTTTTCAAATGCCTTTTCTGCATCACTTGATAAGATTATGTGATTTTTGTCTCTTAGTTTGGTTATGTGATATATCACGTTTATTGATTTTCCTACTCTGTATTCAATTTTAAAATGAATGTTTTTGAGACCTGATAATACGATACAATTTCTTATATCAAAGATTTTATTTTTTGGAGATAATGTCAGAAATATGATTTGCAGCCCTTCATGAATGTTAGGTCCTAGCCAAATGGCCCTCCTGCTCCCCTGGTCCTGAGATAGTTCCTGATAAATTTCTGTAATAAACTCTTAAGTACATTTGGAATTAGAGAAAAATCCCAACAGTTAGGGTCAGAGAAAAAAACAAAAAGAAAAACTTCATTGAGAGGAAAGGATCTGAACTGAGCCCTGAAAGATAGGATTTGCAAAGGCTGGGGTGGACTTCCAGGAATCAGCCCCCTCCCCCACCAGGTGCTAGGCATTTTACTGTGTGCTTCCCAACCTTTCTTTTCATTCCTCATTCTTCCTGACTGCCCTGTCAGGTCACATAGCTAGTATTTACAAATCAGGCATTTAAAATCCTCTCTAGCCCCACAGCCATTCTTATTTCCACACTATGCTGCTGCTTTGATAATTACAGGTTATATTATTCTGTGTCTTAGTAACTAATTATTTTTGCTCATTGTTTCCCTTAATTGTCTTATTTGCATATATACTGAATTGTAGGGTTTGCTTTTTAATTTAAGTTTTGCTGGTGTGTGTGCTTTCATAATTTCACACAGGTGTAATGTCTTTGCTGAGGCCTCTTCTGGACATGGTCCCAACAATTCAACAGACTGCTGCTTGGGCTCTTGGGAGACTGGCTAGTTATAATGACGACCAAGCAGAAGCAGTTGTCAAGAGTGACATTCTTCCACAATTTATTTATTCATGGGCAGAACAGAATGTAAGACTTTTTAAAAATAAGTTATGTTTTTGACTTAAAAAATGTGATAGTTTGGGTACATTTGGAAGCTTATAGGCATTAGAATTATTAAGATGTTAATACACATTCAGTTCCTTGAACTGAACATAATAATATCATTAGGGCATCTACTTGAGGTTGATATGCAGCTTTTTTCCATTACTGTTAATAGAAAGAGAAAACAGATTTTAAAATATAATGGAATTATACATAAAGCCATATTACTGTGTGTGGGAGTATTAAAATTATAGGATCAGTCTTAGGTATATAAAACCTTCTCTAATTGCTATTTTAATGACAGACATAATATAGTGCCATAATCTCACTTTACTGGTAAATTGTCTCAAGTTCACAGAGGTTAAAGCAACTTATTCAAGGCCATCCTTCTTCTAGTTAAAGGCAGAGATGAACCCAAGTCTCCCAAATACCCAGAAAAGACACAAATATTGTAAAACTTATTAGGTACTGATGGTCTGAAGATGACATTAAATCTCTTCCACCTTTTACCACATGTTAAGCAAACAGGAAATACCATCTGAAAAATATGACAGATTTCTTAGTGGAAACTCTATTAATTTTGACAGCTAGCATTACTGTTAGAACTGCCCATGTACCATCAAAAACAATATCCCTGGGAGTAATAAACTTATGAGCCCTTTTCCTCTATGTTACTTTCCTCTGTTACTCCATTTCATGCTCTATAATCATACTCTGGACATTAATTTCCAAGCCAAATTACAATACCTCTGCCTGGTGTCCATATTTTCCCTCTATCTAAAGACGAAAAGGACAATAATTTGGAAGAAAAGTTATTTTTAAAAAGAAGAAACAGTTGTCTGGAAGTTTTCAAGGAAGGACCTCAAATTCTACAGGACTTGCATTTAATCTACAGCGCCCAGAAATGCCCCAGGAATCCCTTCCAGTTGATGGGGCTTCTGGACCTGGTGGACAGGCAGTGGTTCCTCCCGGTTCCTCATGGGAACTAGCAGCAGTTTTCTGGGCAGGAAATCAGTCAAATCTGATGAAACCAGATCCAGAAGTCTAGCAACAGTCCCAAACTCCCCTGGAGTTGGATTATTCCAGTGGTATTTGCCAAGTACTATTCCAGGTGCATGAGACATGCTAGAAACAGAAGAGACAAAGATCTCTGCATTTATATTCTAGTGAGGAAGCACAGACAATACTCAATAACCATAACTAATGAGTAAATAATATAGATGTTAGTAATTAAAAAGTGCTGTAACAAAGACAAAGGTTGGCCGGAAAAGAGTTCCAATATTATAGAAGTTGGTAAGGCTTGGTCTCATGGAGAAGATAAGATTTGACCAAAGGTCTGAAGGGGTTAAGAGGCTCCCTGAGGTAACTGTTCCAAACAGAGGAAACAGCCAGTGCCAAAGCGGTAAGGCAGGGGCATGCCTGGTATATTTGGGGAACATGAAGGCCCATGAGGCTGAAGGTAAGTGAGCAGGAAGAGAGTAACAGGAGATGTGGCTGGAGAGGTAATAGGAAAGTGAAGAGGTGGCAGATCTTATAGGGTCTTGTAGGCCATTTAAAAATCTTTGACTTTTACTCAGAGTGAAATTGAGGGACTACTGTGGGATTCTGAGAAGAGGAGTAAACCTGATCTGCCTGACATTTAAAAGTCTCACCTCCACTGCTTGAGCATAAACTGGCAGGAACAAGGAAGAGAACAAGGAACCCACTAGGAAGCTTTGGGAATCCGCATATTTTTGAACCAACAGGATCTCCTGACAGAGTGGATGTGCAGTGTGAGGGAATGAGGAGTCAAAGCTTTTGGCCAAAACACCTGGAATGATGGAATTGTCATCAACGTGGGGCTGTTGGAGGAGAGACAACAGAAATTCACTTTGGATGTAGATATGACGCATCAATTGATAGTAACTGTTTGCTTATTATATATAAGGCTAAGGTAGTCAGGCTAAGTTAACTATTTGAGAAGATGCTATTATTATTCTCATTTTAAGAAATTGTGACCACAGAACCAGCTTAAACTGGCCCTATGCTGTTTCTAAATAGATTCGAAATGAAGTTTAAACCTTGGATACACCACTTACAGGTAAACATCACTCACAAGTAACACTTGTGCATCAGTAACTGGTCTCCACCCGCCATGGATCCAAAGTACCCATATGACTAGAACCTGAACCCCAGAACCCTTTCTGAAGCAAAGTGTCTATTGTCCAGGAATATCTACTGCTGAAGCCCCTTAAATCTTGCCCCTTGACCAGCAGGACAGATTTGGCACTAGACTCCTGTCTTCTTGGAAGTCAACTTGCAAATAAAAGCTCTTTCTTTTACCTCCTAGGTTAATTTTATTCCTAAGTATCTTGATTCTTTTGTTATAATGATAAATGGAATTTTTGTTTAGTTTCTCTTTCTATTGGTTTATTATTGGTGTATTAAAAAGCCATTGATTTTTCGGTGTTAATTTTGTATCCTGCTACATTTTTGAATTTATTTATTAAATCCAGTAATTTTTTCATGGAGTCTTTAGGATTTTCTAGTACAGTATCATGTCATCTTCGAATAATGAGAGTTTTACTTCCTCCTTCCCAATTTGGATCTCTTTTATTACTTCTTGTCTGATCACGGTGGCTAGGACTTCCAGTACTGTGTTGAACAAGAGTGGTGAAAGAGGACATCCCTGTATCGTTCCTGTTCTTAGGGGAAATGATTTTCGTTTTTGCCAATTGAGTATGATGTTGGCAGTTGGTTTGTCATATATGGCTTTTATTATGATGAGATATGATCCCTCTATTCCCACTTTGCTGAAAATTTTTATCAAAAATGGGTGTTGGATTTTGTCAAGTGCTTTTTCTGCATCAATTGATATAACCATGTGATTTTTGTCTTGCAATCTGTTTATGTGCTGTATCACATTTATTGATTTGTCAATATTTTACCAGCCTTGCATCCCCAGAATAAATCCCACTTGGTCATGATATATGATGTTTTCAATGTATTTCTGGATCCGATATGCTATAATTTTGTTGAGGATTTTAGCGTCTATGTTCATCAGGAATATTGGCCTATAGTTCTTTTTAGTGTCTTTATCTGGTTTTAGAATTAGGGTTAATGCTAGCCTTATAGGAAGAGCTTGGAAATGTTCCTTACTCTTGAATTTTTTTGAGTAGTTTGAGGAGAATTGGTGTTACTAGTTCTTCTTTGAATATTTTTTTAAATTGTTTAAAGTGTTGCATATAGTACTACATATGTCTCCTTTCCCCCCCATTGACCTCTCCCTGCCCCTCGCCACCCTCCCCCCCCAACTCTAGCCCGCACTCCCCTAGTGTCTTTGTTCATTGGTTATGGTTATATGCATGCATACAAGTCCTTTGGTTGATCTCTTACGCCCTCCCCCACCACCACCTTCCCTCTGAAGTTTGATGGTCTGTTATTTTTTAAAACTCCCCTGTGAAACTCCTCTGGACCAAGCTTTTGTTTGCTGGTAGGTTTTTTTATTATTATTATTGCTTCAGTTTCACCAGTAGTTACAGGACTTTCAGATTTTCTGATTCTTACTAATTGAGTTTTGGAAGGTTGTATTTTTCTAGGAATATGCCCATTTTGTTCAGGTTGTCCCATTTGTTCGAATAAAGGCATTCATTCATAGTATTTTTTTTTTTTTATGCTCTGTATTCCTGTGGGGTCAGTTTTTACTTTACCGCTTTTGTTTCTGATTTTGTTTATCTGGGTCCTCTCTCTTTGTTTCTTTGTGAGTCTGGCTACAGGTTCATCAATGTTCTTTATCATTTCAAAGAACCAGCTCCTGATTTTATTGATCTCTTGTATTGTTTTTTTTTTTTTTTTTTCCACTATGTCCTTTATTTCCTTTCTGATCTTTAGTATTTTTTTCCTTCTACATACGCTGGGCTTTTCTTGTTCTCTAATTCCTTAAATTGTAGTGTTAGATAACTCATTACCAGTTTTTCTTGTTTTTTTGATGTAGGCCTAAAGTGCTATGAACTTCCTTTTCAGGACTGCTTTCACTGTGTATCATAGATTTTGGACTGTTGTGTTTTTATTGTCATTTGTTTCCAGGATGTTTTTTATATCTTCTTTGATCTCTTTGGTATCCATTCATTGTTTAATATCATGCTATTTAGCCTTCATGTGTTTGATTGTTTTTGAGTGTTTTTCTTGTAACAGATTTCTAATTTCATGCCATTGTGGTCTGAGACAATACTTGATATAATTTCAATACCAGGAAAACTACAGGAAGTTGAAAAAAGAGATGGAGGAAGATATAAACAAGTGGAAGACTATACCATGTCCATGGATTGGTAGAAACAACATCATTAAAATGTCCATTCTACCCAAGGCAATCGAAGGAGTTAATGCAATCATTATTAAAATACCAATGGCATATTTCACAGACCTAGAACAAATACTCCAAAAATTTATATGGAACCAAGAAAGTCCCCAAATAGCTGCAACAATCTTGAGAAAGAAGGACAAAATTGAACACAAGAAGAACACAATACCCGATACCAAGTTTTACTACAAAGCCACTGTACTCAAAACAGCCTGCACTGGCACAAGAACAGGCATATAAATCAATGGAAGAGAACAGAGAACCCTTAAATCGACCTAAGCCACTATGCTCAATTAATATTTGACAAAGGAGGTAAGAGCCTACAATGGAGCAGAGACAGCTTCTTCAATAAATGGTGTTGGGAAAATTGAACAGGGATGTGCACAAAAATAAAACTAGACCACCAATTTACACCCTACACAATAATAAGCTTAAAATGGATAAAAGACTTAAATGTAATATGTAAATCTATAAAAGTCTTAGAAGAAACATAGGCACCAACATCTCAGACATCTTGTAGCAATATGTTTCCCTATACATCTCCTAGGACAATGGAAACTAAGGAGAAAATAAACACATGGGATTACATTAAAATAAAAAACTTTTGCACTGCAAAAAAAACCATCAACAAAATAGCAAGAGAGCCCACTATATGGGAGAACATATTTGCCAATGATACAAACAAGAAGTGGTTAATCTCTAAAATATATAAGGAACTCATTCAACTTAACAAAAGGAAGATAATCCAATTTAAAATCCGACAAGGGACCTAAATAGACAATTCTCCAAAGTGGACATACAGACAAGAGACATGAAAAAATTCTCAAATCACTAATCATCCAAGAGATCTAAATCAAAATGACAATGAGATATCACCTCACACTTGTCAGAACGGCTATCATCAACAAATCACCAAAGACAAATGTTGTCAAGGTTGTGGAGAAAAGGGAACCCTAGTACACTGCTGGTGGGAATGTAGACTGGTATAGCTATTACGGAAAACAGTATCAAGTTTCCTCAAAAAAATTAAAAATGGAACTGCCATTTGACCCAATGATCCCACTTCTAGGAATATACCCTATGAATCCCAAAACACTCATCAGAAAGAATATATGCACCCCTATGTTCATAGCAGCGCAATTTACAATAGCTAAGATTTGGAAACAGCGTAAGTGCCCATCAGCAGATAAGTGGATAAGAAAACTGGTACATTTACACAATGGAATACTACTCAGCAATAAAAAAGAAAGAACTCTTACCATTTGCAACAGCATGGATGGACCTGGAGAGTATTATGCTAAGTGAAATAAGCCTACCAGAGAAAGAAAAGTATCTCATGATCATACTCATTTGTAGAATCTAATGACTAAAATAAACTGATGAACAAAAATAGATCCAGAAACATAGAAGCATGAACAAACTGTCAAACCTCTAAGCAGTGGTTCTCAACCTTTCTAATGCCGCGACCCTTTAATACAGTTCCTCATGTTGTGGTGACCCCCAACCATAAAATTATTTTCGTTGATACTTTGTAACTGTGATTTTGCTGCTGTTAATCGTAATGTAAATATCTGTGTTTTCCGATGGTCTTAGGCTCTAAGCAGCAGTTCTCAACCTGTGGGTCGCGACCCACAGGTTGAGAACTGCTAGCAGGGTCGCCTAACACCATCGGAAAACACAGATATTTACATTACGATTCATTAACAGCAGCAAAATTACAGTTACGAAGTAGCAACGAAAATAATTTTATGGTTGGGGTCACCACAACATGAGGGACTGTATTAAAGGGTCGCGGCATTAGAAAGGTTGAGAACCACTGCAGGAAGGCAGGGGAGGGTGGGTGGGTAGGTGGAAAGAGATCAACCAATGAACTTGTATGCATATATGCATAACCTGTGGACACAGACAATAGGATGGTAAGGGTGGGGAGAAGGATGGGAATGGGCTGGAAAAGTTCATTGGGAGAAAAGGGAAAGGTGTAATGCTTTCACAATAAAGATAAAAAAAATAAAGTAACATTAAAAACAACAACAAACTTTTTTTTTATTGATTTCAGAGGGGAAGGAAGAGGGAGCGAGATAGAGAATCATTGATTGGCTGCCTTTTGCTTGCCCCCTACTGGGATTGGAGCCCACAATCCAGGCATGTGCCCTTGACTGGAATCAAACCCAGTACCCTTCAGTCTGCAGGCAGATGCTCTATCCACTGAGCAAAACCAGCTAGGGCAACAAACTCTTTTGTTAAAAGTGATGACAATGGTATTGGCTTCTATGTATGTTGGGCAGCAAGGCCTTGCTTAGTAACAAAATTAGAAATGACATATTAGAGAGTTTAATACGTTTGCTGAGAATTACACAGTTTAAGAAATGGGACATAAAACCAGATCTTGGGAATCCTAAACCTTTAACAATTCTTTCAAAACTTGCCAGAAGGGTTGACCAGGAATAGATAAAATCAGAATATAGTCAGCTAATCAGTAATATTTCACTTCCATGAGACTTAAGACAATAAAAGTTATTTTAATAAGTGGAAGGACAGGAAATGAATAGTAAGAAGCCCCATATTCATACATAAACTTATAACCAGTGACATGGGCATCATGCAAGACAAGGTTTCTATGATTATGAGTTTAACAGCAGTATTCTAAGGGATGGAGGACAAAGGCCTCCCTGCACAGCTAGATTTCAAATGGATGCACATAGGGACACTAAGAGTTAAGCCTCAGACTGACCTGTGGCAGGGCCACAAACAAGTCCCAGCTTGGAAGGCAGAGCCCTCCTAGCATAATTAAGCTTGACCTTATAATCCTCCCTAGTTCCTTCCTAGGTAGCTAATGGGCTGTGGGAAGCCACCAAGTGCTGCCAAAACAAGGTGAAACTTGCCAGAACATTGTAAACATGTTGACCTCTTCCCTTGTTTTGCTTTGTGTGCTCTGACTATAAAATAAAGCTTTGGCTTGCAGGCTGGATCACTGTTTCCTCATCCAGGCACAGTGATCCGACCTAGCCCCAGCTGTATTCTCTTGTCTGCTTTAATCCTTCACCGCCCCTCCTCAGGTTCACCCTTGGCCATGCTGGCGTGGCACAGATGCAAGTGTTGGATCTGGGCTAAAGGCTCACTACCGTGTTTCCCCGAAAATAAGACAGTGTCTTATATCAATTTTTGCCCCCAAAGACACGCTAGGTCTTATTTTCAGGGGATGTCTTATTTTTCCATGAAGAAGAATACGGTACACGTTTATTGTTAAATGAAAATAAAGGAAATTTATTACCTGTATATGGTACGGTAGTACGGTAGTTGTCAACACAAACCAGACAAACTGTGAATCCTACAGTATCAAGAATTTACTCATTTATTCAATGACAATCATGTCATCATCTTCTGGAACATCATCATAACAATCCAATTCCTGAATTTCCTGGTGAATTTCTTGTGACTCCATTTCTTTCAGAATCAGTGGACCAAATCTCTCATGTTTAGCAATAGCACCGTCTTTAAATGAGTACTTCTTGTCAAGGTAGCCTGCTCGCAGTGCATTTGCAAAGCAACTGTCAGTGATTTTCTCCCATGAATTCTTCACCCAAGTCACAACTACTTGCAGTTTAGGTTTCACAAAGTTTCCACGCTGATTTCTCTCCATTCTATTTTCAATGTAGTCATTAATTTCCATGCGCAAATTGTCTTTGAATGGCTTGTTTATTGCAATATCAAGAGTCTGGAGATAGGCCGTCATTCCTGCGGGAATCATTATCTGATCTATTTTTCTTTCGTGAAGAAATGTCTTTATGTCTTTAGCGCGGTGAGTGCTGGCTGCATCCCAGACTAGCAGACCTCTTTGGCTCCCTCGCATAACAAGCGGCAGCATTAAATCGACCCACTTCCTTATAACTGCTTGTGTGGCCCAGGCTTTTTCAGTTTCAAGAATAAAAACGCCCAAAACACGTTCAATCTTTTCCTTCTTGCCCTTAGAAATGATTAAAGGTGGGATTTTAGTGCCATCCAGACGAATTGCCAAAATACAGGAAACACGTGCGCTTTCGTAAGCAGTGGAGGGAATGTAAGCCAAGGAGGCACCCCGCTGTTCAATTGTTGTTTGAGATGATTGGCCCATAAACACTGCAGTTTCATCCATAGCAATCATGTTGGAAAGATTGTATTTAGAGAAGTCAGCATCATCAATAAAGGACTTGAATGCAAGTGCTCGCTTAATAACTTGAGTATCTTCCAACCTAAACAATGTTGTAGATCTTCTTAAAGACAGTTCACTTCGCTGAAGGAAATTATCCAGCCAGTGTTGTGATGCTTTGAAGTCTTCGGGGGCTATGTCAAACTGTGGTGCCATTGCAAGGGCAAATTTCTTGAATCTGAGCCCTATTCACAACCAAAGCCTTTGCTCTCCTGTCAACAACCCATTCACAGATCAGGTCTTCCAGCTCAGAAAATAATGGTTGCCGACCTGATCCACACTTGCGCTTTTTAGCATTTCCCTTGTCCACTTGTTCAATGAGGTTACCATACTCTGCTCGCCATTTTCGGACCAATCCGATACTCAACATCTTCTCTTTGCAGAAAGCAGTAAGATTTTGGCCCCAAGAGTCTTCCATGATTCCTTTCTTGTACTCCAAGGAGTAGCTTTTTCTTTTTTCGCTCATTTCTAGGGGTAAAAAAAAAGGAATTGGGGTATCAAGGTGGGGGGAGAGGGATCACTCAAAATGACACAGGGGGGATCAGAGGGGGGAATCAAAATGGCACAGGAGAATCAGAGTGGGATTACCATTTTAGTAACCCTTTTGATCCTCCTGTGTCATTTTGATTGTCCCCTCTGATCCTCCTGTGTCATTTTAAGTGATCCCCCTCCCCCCACCCCTGTGCCACTGAACACCTTCACCAGACATCCCCCCTACCCCTTTATCAGACATTTACCCCCTGGGGCCTGCCTGGGGACTGTCACTGGGCTTGCTGGGGCCTGGATCTGGGCTGGAGCAGGGTCTGCCACTGACTGAGAACCTTCAGTCATCATGAAGGCGGCCACGAGCATCAGGTAGTGTCACCAGAGACAGACCAGCACTCACCACCTTCGCCGCGTTCCATCCGCTCTAATCCTCCTGTTCTTCTACACGCATCTGCGAAAGTCTCCTCCTCTCTCCTGCCCCGCGCTCACCGCTCACTCAGACCTCCGCTCCGCCTCCACACAGCAGTGATGTTAGGACTCCGCGTAAAGTCACTGGTTGCTAGACGCCAGTCGGGGTGGCCCTAGCGACCAGTTTACGGTAAATTAATTTTCATTCTGAGACAGAGCCTGGGGGCCTTATTTTTGGGGGATGCCTTATATTTCACTCAGAAGGAAACCTGTAAGTAGGTCTTATTTTCGGAGGATGTTTTATTTTCGGGGAAACACGGTAGCTACGTGTGCCAAATAGTGTTCCCAAACGGTATTTCTGCAGGACATTAGTAATGGAATAATCTCCCCAGCATTATTCCATTACTAAAAGAAAAAAGGATAAAATATAAACATGTGCAACCTGTTCTTACCAAACATAAACTTGTGTATGATCTAAGTATTTTATCTGTGTCGTCTCTCTACACAAATAAATGTGTGAATGTGGACACAGCTCAGGCTTTGTATCCTTATTTCTGACCTTGCCACGTTGTGGAGCAAAGTTTTAGTGAGTTGCCTGAATGAAAGGCCCTTCACCTGTCACAGCGCTCCATGTGTCTCTGGGTCTTTGTTGGGAAAAAGAGCTCTTACCTCTGCAGTTGCCCCCACTGTAGCGTCTGAAGCACATTGCTTACCACTCTGGTTTCTCTTTCAGTCAGATTCAACCTTTTTAAATAATATTTTATTACAGAAAGTTTTGTGTACATACACAAGGGGAGAAAACAGTGTATTAGATTCCTTCCCATGAAGGCCTCCCCCAGCTTCAACATTTGCTGATTCAGAACTTGAATCTCATTTCATCTATTCCCCCCGTCTCATATCCGCCCCAGCCCAAATTATTTTTATATGAATCTGTAAAAGAGGATTCCTTAAATAAAAAAGGCCTCGATACCATTATCACAACTAAAACTATAATAATAAATTTTCCATAAGAATATCAAATATTCAGTGAGTGTTCTCCTTTCCCTGATTCTATAACAAATGCCCGGCCTGTGGCCCGGGAGACCCACTGAGGCCCACACACTTTTCAGGGCAGCTGGGACACATGTGAATCAGGCACGCAATACAGCACTGTATACTCATGGGCTATTGAGGTGCGAGCAGGTTAAAAACTAGAAAGCCATGGAAGTGAAGTGGTGGAGCATATTCTGAAATGCCTTGCCAGGGACTTGTATGGCTGAATAAATATAATCAGATTTAGTCTATGTTATGAGTGCTCTAATGCCATGGGGAGGAGGTATCCTGAAGGACTGGGCTTGGTGGCCTGGAAACCGAAGCTCCTGCCAGGAGAAGTAGGATCCGTGCGCCTACGTTTTCATCCTTCCCATGAGGCAGCTACTGGAGCAGCTGCAGGAGTCAGACTGCCCGGCCTCAGGTGCCAGCTCCGCTATTTATCTGCTCTGTGACCCTTGGCAAATCACTTAACCTCTCTGAACCTCCGTGAGCTCATCTGTTAAGTGAGGACAAAAACAGCACTTACACAAGGGTGACAGTGAAGATTGAAAGGAGAAGAAAACCCAATGCCTGCCACGTAGTGGATGCTCAGCATGTGGTAGTTTTACTTGTATTCTGGGCCGCTGCCTGGAAGAGCCAGGCCTCAGACGCAAGCCCTGCATCCCCCCTAACTCATCTACACAAGATTGGGCTGAACACAGAGAGCATGTGACCGCAGCCCCTCAGCGTAGAAAACCACGGTATGAATTATCCCTGAGGACAGCAGGCTGGTGGCTGAGGCAGCCTCGGTTACAGCCTTGGCCTCAGCTTTAATAGAGAAGGGGAGAGACTCAGAAAGGCTGGGCAGGATAGCGGAGTGACGGGAAGAGCGAGAGGAAGTAAGCCGTTTTAGTTGGGATAAATTATCCAGTACCTGTTCTCAACTCCTTCTCCTGGGCACACCCTTGCCCCAGACAGGCAGCCATCAGAGTTAGAACGAATGACATAGGACATCAGCTTTGGCTTCACTGGAACTGCCAATGTGCTCACTCACCTAAGGCTGACAGCTTCCATTCACACAGTGAGACCCAATCATTGGGGCACACCAGAGAAGGAAGAGTGACTTGGTCACGCCGCAAGCCATTAAAGAGTTTCCAATGTCTCAAAAAGCAAGTAGCAAAGACACACTAAACGTTCTAAATTGAGGGTCATCCCTTCCCAGCACCTGCGGCCCTTAGTCCTGGCCTGGCAGCACGTGCGGAATAAACACAAACAAACCACAGCCTAAGTGGCTGCACAGACCCTTCTCTTCTTGGAATCCTGCTTCCCACTTTTGGAGAAAATATCTGTGGTCTCTATTAGAGTGTCGGCACTGAGGCTTCTGGCTCAGGAAAGCTAATTAAAAGCGTATTACAGTTGACAAGAAAAGGGCTTTCCAGAGGAATTTCAACTTATTTAAACATGATAACTAAAAATTCCAAGAAAATCCTATTATGCAAACTTGACCAGAGGAGAGCTTCAAAGTTTCTTTCAATTTAGAGTTTAGACAGTCAAAAGGAAATCTTGTTGCTAAATCTTTTGCTTTCCCTGTATTTCCTTATGTGTCTGTTTTATGATTGTGGAGATCAAGAGAGTAAAGAAGAGGAATTTTCTTGCCCTAGCTGTCTTTGCTCAGTGAATAGAGCATCGTCCTGTGGACTGAAGGGTCTCGAGTTCGATTCCAGTCAAGGGTAATGCCAAGGTTGCAGGCTATTTCCCCAGTAGGGAGCGTGCTGAAGGCAGCTGATCAATGATTCTCTCTCATCATTGATGTTTCTCTCTCCCTCCCCCTTCCTTTCTGAAATCAATAAAAATATTTTTTAAAAAAAGAATAGGAATTTTCTTTATATTGATTTTTGTTTAAATTGTCACCTAAGGGTGCATACATTCCCTCTGTCCTGTGGAGACACATTCCAGAGGGAGCACCATTGGGCTTCTCCACAGTTGGCTGAGCCCAGGCTGGTCTATGTTCAGGAAAGAGCAGATGGGTCCAATTCTTACTAAGCAGCCAAGAGGTAAAGGAAGAATTTTTTCTTTTTAAAGTGGCAAAAACAAAGCATTTGCTCACATCACTTTTTTAGAGGGGTGGGTGGGATTTCAGGTAAAAGATCTATTGAGAATTAACTGTCTAAAGTTAGCCCTGGGGGGGAAATTGAATTCTAACATTGACTGATTCTCTCTGCTCCCATCATTATGAGCTATAATAATAATAATTATTATTATAAGAGCTGATTTAGTTTAGGAATAAATTCAATGCACGAAGGACCCCAACCCAGTGACACTATTCATCCAACAGCTATAGCAACATTCAGTGAGATTCTGTGTGGAAGCGGGGAAGGCAGGAACGGGCAAAGGCCTGGCCTAATCCCTTTCCCTCATGCTCATCTTCAGCCTGAGGCTGTTATTATGTAATGTCAGAAGCCGTTCAATAATTCCTGGACTAATGACAAACTTCCTACTCCATAATATATTGTCTCTTTTCTTCACTTTTTATATTGTCAGTTCTGAAAGTCATTTCCTCGTCTGCCAACTTGGCTCAGTGGTACTTATTACAGAGGGTTGTAAGGATTCGATGAGAAAACCCCTCCAAGGCCCTTGGCAATAGCAGTGAGGATTCCTTTCTTTCCCCAGCTTTGTCCTGTGACTGCCCTGCCTTCCTGGTGTTAGAATCACCTCCTCGTGGCTGGCTTCTGGGGAGTCAACCTATCCATACCCTCACTAGGAATGTGATCGCTGCTCTGGGTAGCTTTTCATATAAATTTAAGGGGTTTTGTTTGTTGGTTTGTTGCTTAAACAAAACACCAACGGAGACCATGCACTTCTGCAAAGAGTCATGTGCCGGGAGCCATAAAAGCAGAATTTGGTCTTACTTCCTGGTCAGCCCTACTTCCTGATTGAGCAAGGACAAAGAGCAAGGACAAAGAAAGCCCATGTGCCCAAGGGCCAGAAGAACCCCCCACATCAGAATAACCAATCAGCTAGGACAGATACCCAGTCCCCAACCAATCATCCCATGGCAACTCCTTATCCTACCCCTCCCCTCCTGAGTGCTTATATACCGCAACACTCGAATAAAAAAACGAGGCTTGATCAGAACCTTGTCTTGCCTCCGTTCTTCGCGTTCCTTATTTGTTTCAGTCTCTTAGGTGGTTCCTGCATGCCCTCGTTGCTGCCCCGAGGGCCGGGGCAGTCATGGGCTTGCGCACACTGGGAGCAGGTTTATTCTGGTAAATGCATTTATAAGGACGGTATTAAATTCTATTAAGACTGGGCCCCACAAGGGCAGGCTAGATAATCACCTATTAGCTGGTGAGCAGCAGCCACCTGAGCAGAGGATCCCTGGTTGACAGATGTCACTGCAGCTACCTTTGCTGCAAAGAGATGATTGGTGGGGGCTATGGAAGGCCTTGGCACGCAGGGAACAGCGCCAACAAGGCTGCATATCCCACACCCCACACCATGAGACTGGCACTTAGGAAGAATCCCATTCTGCCTTCATTCACTCTCCCACAGGCTGGAGGAAGCTGCTCTCCCTGCCTCTCCCAGGACCCTTCACAGCAGCACACCGGAGCATCCCTGCCAGCTAAGAACAGTGCTAGGTTCTGTCTGACACAGGAACCATAATTATCTCATCCTCCTGTGCCCAATGGAGGGATTCCTCTAAGAAAGAATGAAAAAGACTTTAGTCATTCCCTTCTGAGGTTAAATAACACAGTTTGCTTCAGAAATGGGGGAACCATAGGAGCCCCTAATGACATACGTATATATTAGAAGCCTGGTGCACGAAATTCGTGCACTTGGGGTGGGGGGGTGTCTCTCAGCCCGGATTGAGAGAGGGCACAGGCCATGCCGAGGGACCCAACCAGTGCAGGATCAGGGCTGGGAAGGGACACAGGAGATTGCCCAGACAGGGAGGGATCATGGGAGGGCTCCAGGGCATGTCTGGTCCATTCCACTCAGTCCCCATCAATCGGACCCCAGCAGCAAGCTAATCTGCCAGTTGGAGCATCTGCCCCCTGGTGGTAAATGCATGTCATAGCTAGCGGTTAAGTTGCCTTAATATATCATTAACACTAGAGGCCTGGTGCACAAAATTCATGCTTGGGGGAGTCCCCTCAGTCCAGCTTGCACCCTCTCCAATCTGGGACCCCTTGGGGGATGTCTGACTGCCGGTTTAGGCCCAATCCTAGGCCTAAACCGGCAGTCAGACATCCCTCTCACAATCCAGGATGGCTGGCTCTTAACTGCACACCTGCCTTCCTGCCTGATCACCCCTAACCACCTCTGCCTGCCTGCCTGGTCACCCCCCAACTGCCCCCCCTGCCAACCTGGTCACCCCACACAGCCTGCTGTTCAGTCGTTTGGTCGTCTCTCACTAACCCCCCTGCCGGCCTGCCTGGTCGTCCCCCAATTGCCCCCCTGCCGACCTGCCTGGTTGCCCCCCACTGCCTTCCTGCTGGCCTGGTCCCCCCAAATGTCCCCATGCTGGCCTGGTCACCCCCCAACTATCCCCCCGTTGGCCTGGCTGTCCCCCAACTGACCCCTGCTGGCCTGGCTGTGCCCCTACTGTCCCCTGCTGGCCTGCTCACCCCTAACCACCTCTGCCTTGGTCCTGCCACCATGGCTTTGTCCAAAAGAACATCCGGTCTCCTGGTCTCCCGGTCTAATTAGCATATTACCCTTTTATTAGTATAGATATTACACTTTGATTGGTTGAATGGCTGACCAGATGATCGGACCTATTATATTAGGCTTTTATTACATACGATATTTCCTGTGCCCATAACTCCACTTTCCTTCTCCAGCCACCTGCCTTCCCAGAGTCATGGCCTCACCACTGAAAGAGTAAGGCAGCATAGCCCTGGACGGTTTGCTCAGGGGTTAGAGCATCAGCCCGTGGACTGAAGGGTTCCAGGTTCCATTCCAGTCAAGGGCACATGCCTTGGTTGCAGGCTCCATTCCCGATCCAGGGTCAGGGTGCATGCAAGGACAGCCAATGGATGTGTCTCTCTCACATAGATGTTTCCCTCTATCTCACCCCCTCTTTTCCACTCTCTCTAAAGACCAATGGAAAAATATCCTTGGAGTGAGGAGGAGTAACAAAACAAACAAAAAAGAAAAGAGTAAATCAGCATAATCATTGAGTCTTTGTGATGTCTTAGCTGCAGGCAGACAAAGATGAAAGATCACAGTCTCACCTTTCAGGAAGTTCCCAGCATGGCAGGAAAGACAGGACTAGGATGCCTCCTTGGGAGGTCAGAGAAGGCTGGGTCTTTAAGGACACTTTCCAGAGGACAAGAGGGAGAAAGGCATTCTGGGGCTTGTGTAGAGTGTGACAGGCATGGGAGGCTCCCCTGGAGCAGTCCTCAGAGAGAGCGCACAGTGGCTGGGAGAGCATGCAGTGCACCCACCAAGCAGCTCTGGTCAGAAAGAGAACTAAATGCACATTGTTGGCTAACACACATGAAAAGAATCAAACCTAAAAGAGTCGTTGTTCTGGAAGCAGCTATGAGAAAAGGAAGTGGTCTGTAGGATGGGAGATAAATATGCATTTAATTAGGGTGGAAGGTTTCTCCTGGAAGCTCCTGCAGCCACAGCAGAGTCAGGCTGGTCCTGGGAGAGAGCTGTCAGCACCTCCACTCTGCCCCAGCTTGAAGGCTGGATCATAACCATGGAGAATGCACAAGGGTCAGGAATGTTATTTGCTGCTGTAAATTATTGTGAGTAAAGATGACCTGTAGCATAATTGGTCCCCCAATTGTTTATGAATTATCCAAAAAAGATAAAGCCATCCTTTAATCCACCTATTAAACAAGATAAAGCATTGGTGGTAAATTCATTTTCTTGCCTTTAATAAAATGGGCCAATGCTTATTCTGCTTCTCTAGAAACCCAGTTAACTGAAATATTATACTTCTCAATCAGTAGATTAAAAGGGTCTTGATTACACTAAACATGTATGTTAAATACATTTCATCATACAGGCAACTCATACATGAACAAAACGTATTTTCAAATCTGTCAAAATTGGGATGAAATGAAACACGACACTCCAATTTTAGGATCAAACACTTAGAGGAGGAACTTGGGCAAAAGTACGTTGTAGGAACATCAGACAGAAAACTCCCCTGAGAGAGGGCCTCGCCTGTGTCTGCCACACTTCATCTGGGAAAAGCTGGGAATTTTTAGAGATGAAAAAGGCAGGTTTAAGGAATTTTTAAAATTAAAGGTGTTCATGGAAGAAACACAGGGCTACAGAGCTACAAAGGTTACATTTCCATAAGACAAGGAAGCAGGGAGCAGCAGAAGTTACATTTCCATAAGATAACGGAACTGGGAAAAGCCAAAGGTCTATATTTACAAAATAAAGAAGGAGGGCCTCACTTGCCCCATGTGAGGTTTGACATTTGAGCTCAGGAATTGCTATAGTGACCCAATCAAAGGGAATGTTGACCAATCAGAGGGGATATCAGGACATAGGAACTGCAGCCTTTATAAACCATGGAAGGAGGAACTCTGTGGGACTCTTTCCCCCTCCCTACACGGAAGTCTGTGCTGTGAGATTCTTTCCCCTTCCCCACATGGGAGTCTGTACTTGTTCTTCAATAAATTTCCACCTTTGCTATTCCATCTTCCATCCATGGTTTCATTCTTCGACTCCCATGACAAAGAATCCCAGGAAGCCACCCTTCCCAGGGGAACAGCGGGTATTCCAGTCCAAAAACCCTGTATCATTACTGCCTCAGAGGCCTGGTGGCCTAAAGTTTCCTTGCACACAAATGTATTTGGGACAATTCAGAAAGCATTCTCTCAAGTTTGCAATCTCCATCTTCTAAAGATGTTTTTAAATCTTAAGACTTATTATTTTGCTGTAAATAGCTTCTATTGTTTACTTAAGCAAGCTTGGGGCATTCTGAATTTTAATGGATTCTGAAAAAATATTCATGTGATTTTTTTCTCTCTAATTGCTGTCTTACCTAATGAATGTGTATTCCCAACTGTGGCCAACAGTTGCCAGCTGCCTTTATTGTTACACCATATTTCATCAAATTCCAAACAGGCACAGAAAAGGAAAAGGTACAAAAAAGAAGAGGTACAGCTCCAAGGTTGGATCACTTAACACTAGGATGAGAAGAACTTTCTAGAAAAGGAAAAGAGAATCTAGGATCCCGGCTCCAAGCCTTTGTTTGCTCAGTAGGAATTTCTCAAAATCTTTTCTGGAGCCACTTACTTAGAATTCTTTCTTGGCTTCCAAGAAAAATCTCAGTCAGGAGTCTGTGTCTCCATGAATGTCCCAGTTTAGGACACTGAACAAGTTTATCAGCTGTACCCGTGTGCAAAGCCATTCGCAGTAAGCAATGGTGACTTGTGTCCTTTCTGACCCTCTCCCTGCCATCTCCTTCATCCCTGCCCACTTCTGCCCTGTTGTGACTCCAGTTTTGTTAAATCTGGCTTATTAGACACTAGGTGGATTCAGAACTATGGGGAAACTATATAGTACATGTTGACTAAAGCAAGAGCTAAAACCTGATTTTTTTCCCAAGATTGTGGGTCTGAGAGAGACACCATGAGACTTGCATTGGGAAAACAGGATTACTGTATGTGAAGCAAACCTCAAGTATTGAGTTGTTCCTGAAACATTCTGATTATCATTAGTAACTTGAGACTTGCATCATCTAAAATTATATTTAAGACTCTCCCCTCATGCAGGAAATTCTATGACATCTCCCTAAAATCCTATAAGAAAATTTCAAATAGCCTTACTAGCTTTTTCTAGAATATGTATCAAAGAAAAGCACCATCTTTTTCTCATAGGAAGCTCTCACCAGGGCTTTTAAAACTTCAACTCTAATTTAAGTATTCCCCGGAGCCTCTCACATGGCTACCAATCCTATATAATAAGAGCCTAATATGCTAAGTGTTCGTCCATTTGACCAGTTGCTATGATGCACACTGACCACCAGGGGGCAGGCCTTCAACTGGTAGGTTAGCTTGCTGCTGGGGTCCTGCTGATCGGGACTGGACAAGATGGGCTGGATATGCCATGGAGCCCTTCCACTGTCCTTCCCCGGCCCTGATCGTGCACCGGTGGGGTCCCTTGGCCTGGCCTGCCCCCTCTCCCAATCCCAGACCCCTTGAGGGATGTCGGAGAGCCATTTTTGGCCTGATCCCCACAGGTCAGGCCATGCACGAATCCATGCACCGGGCCTCTAGTACTTCACATAAAAAATGCTGCACTTTGAATACATGGCTACATTTTCTCAGAAATTAAAGAGGGGAGGATAAACTGACAGGGTTGGACTTTAATCACTCAGCCCATCCCAGTGGACTCACTTTACTCATGTGAACAATGTAACAATGACCTTACTTTACCTAAAATGAAAAACTGAAATACGTGGGCTGCACATAAAACCAAACCAGTAGACATTTCAGGGAGATATGAACCTAACATTGAACTAGATGCCTAAATGCCTAAGTGTTCCTTCCCAATACTTTTCACCCCTTAGCCTTTCCTCCACCCCATAACCAGCTTATAAAAATTCCACATCCACCTGTAATAGTCCCAATAGCTCCCCACACACTCACCACCCTTCAATGTGTGATGAAGTCACCTGGAGCTGACCTTTTCATCAGCATCTTTGTAGCTTATATCTGGCACCTACTTGATGCTCAGACACCAGTACCGATATTATTATCTCAGAGAACATGTTCTGGCATCTAGTATCGTACTGTCGCCTCCACAGTTACAACCTGTGAAAATGGTAGTGCCAGGAAGCAGCAGTATCTTCCTTAAGGAATGCATATTGTGTTTCCTCTGTTTTCCATGTGCTTTTTAATTCAAACAACAGCTACACTTGCATTATTCCCCTCCAATGTTCACTTAAAAGAATGGGCTCACTTAGCGGTTTCTGAGCATTCATTCTAAGGAAAGCTATGTTTTCTGGATCCTCACTTTTATTTTCTTCTGCTGCTTTCACACTATGAGACACAAGGAACACACTGAGCAGGTACTCTCCCGCAATAACCAGCAGTTCTGTGATCTGTCATCATCATAAAGTTCCTTCACCTCGGTTTCTAAGGACATGTAGAAATAATTATTTGGTATTCTTGCCACCTTCTCATCTTTCATTTCTAATTCTCTATTGTGGTTCTTGGAGGGCAAATCTTTTCTTTTGCCATTTAGCTATTCTTCATATATAACTACACCCCTCAATTTCCTTTCACAAGCAGAAAGTGGAACAGAGCACAGTTAAATCAAAAGAAACTGTACTCTGAGCCTCCTTGTCAGCATACTGATGAATGCCATCCCTGAAGCTGGAAAATCATAATTAATAGTTCTTTTAAAAAATAAAATGATCCCCCATCTGGAGTGGCTTGGTGGTTGAGTGTCGACCTGTGAACCGAGATGTCATGGTTCGATTCCTGGTCAGGGCACATGCCTGGGTTGCAAGCTCAATCCCATGTGGGGTGTGCAGGAACATCATCATTGATGCTTCTATCTGTCTCTCCTCTCTCTTCCCCTCTGAAATCAATAAAAATATTTTTTTTAAATAAAATGATCTGTAGATCCAAAATACTGTACTGTATATGAAGCATTATATTACTTCCCAGTGTTCAAGTCTGCAATGGGCAACCCATTGTTTCCATGAGGTTCTACTATAAAAACACCTTCCAGTAATTTACAATTAGGAAAAAAAATGTACACTCATACTGGGTTGGGTTGGAGAGAGATAAAGATTGAGAGAGAGTGAGAATGAATGAGTGAATGAATGAGTCAATGAATAAATATATTGGACTCCACAAACCACCCAGCCATAATCATCTTCTTAATCGATCATAGGAGTGTCTTTTCATTTTATAAAAAGATTAATAAAAATAATGTAGAATTGTTTTCTCATCTTATATTTGTAAACATAGTAGAATTCAGAAGTTTCTCAGAAAACAGACCAGTAACCGCCATCCAGTTTGCAGGGCTGTTGCTGAGAGGATTGGCAGGGCTAGAAAGTTGGGATATGGGAGCTGCTGGTGGAGAATGGGACGCCCAGCCCAGAAGAAATCAAATACTGGTAGAGGGGGCACATGGGATGTGGCTAGGAGCAATACCACGTGATCCATGGCTACAGAAAAGGGGAGCACAATGTGGTCAGAAAGGCCTCAAACTCCTCCTCGACATAGAAAACCGATTTTTACAAAGATCTAAGCCCAACTAAGGTGAACACTTCAATGTTTCTTCACATGCCTTGTTTTCCCTTTTAAGAATAAAAGTTGTCCAAATTAAATATTTCTGCTAATGTTACTATATATGCCTAAACAAAGAAGACGAAGGGGGGCTTTAAAAAAACACACACAGGAAAAGAAAGAAAAATTTAAAAATCCTCAAATTAGTCATCTTAGTTCCAAATGGAACGAAATTAAGAAGAACAAAACTGGTTTCTAATAGGGTACCAACAAATATCCAAGTATTGCTCTCTGCTCCCTGCCCCAGCTCCCACTCCACACACTAATAAATGAGAAACACACCTAAAGCCCAACGTGTTATGTTCTGCTTAAGAAATGGGCCTGACCCCAGGCTCCACAGCTGGCTGTCTCTGTCCAGTGGGACACTGTGCACAGAGATGCTTTCGGCTATAGTAGGATTCCGCATGGTTGGTGGGGGTAGGAGAGGATTTTCAGAATCTTCTTGTGGCTCCTCTGTAGGCACTGCAAAGATGGTTGGTGAGGGTTCCCTTTTCTTCACATCCTCATCAGTGCTTGTTGTTTGTTGATTTATTGATGGTAGCCTTTCTGACAGGTGTGGTTTTAATTTGCTTTTCACTGATGATTAGGGATGTTGAGCATCTTTTCATATGTCTATTGCCCATCTGTATATCTTCTTTGGAGAAGTTTCTATTCAGGTTTTCTGCCCATTTTTAATTGTAATATTTGTTTTTTTTTGGTGTTGAATTTTATAAATTATTACATTTTGGATATTAACTCTTAACATATGTATCTTTGATGAATATATTCTCCCATACAGTGGGTTGTCTTTTAATTATGTTGATGGTTTCCTTTGCTATGCAAAAACTCTTTAGTTTGATATAGTCCCATTTGTTTATTTTTTCTTTTGTTTCCCTTGCCAAAGGAGATATATCAGAAAAAAATATTTCTATGACAAATGTCCAATATTTAACTGCTTATGTTTTCTCCTAGGATTCTTATAGTCTCAAGTCCAACATTTAAGTCTTTAATCCATTTTGAGTTTATTCTTGTGTGTAGTGTAAGAAGGTGGTCTGGTTTCATTTTTTGCGCGTACATGTCCAATTTTTCCAGCACCATTTATTAAATAGACAATCGTTGTTCCATTGTTATCTTTTTGCCTCTTTTGTCAAGTATTAATTGACTATAAAGATGTAGACTTATTTTTGGGCTCTCTCTTCTGTTCCACTGAACTATATGTCTGTTTATGCCAATACCATGCTGTTTTGATTACTATGACCTTGTAGTATATTTTGGTATCAGGTAGAGTAATTCCACCAACTTTTGTTTTTCTTTCTCAATAGGGGACTGGGGTAGGGAGGGGAAAGAGATACTTGGATTTTGATTTGTACCCTATTCAGGGTCTTTTGTGGTTCCATATAAATTTTTGGAATATATGTTCTAGTTCTGTAAAATATACCATTGGTATCTTGATAGGAATTGCATTGAATCTGTAGATTGCTTTGGGTAGTATGGACATTTTAATGATGTTAATTCTTCCTATCCATGAACACAGTATATGCTTCCCCTTATTTGTATCTTCCTCTATTTATTTTTTCAATGTTTTATAATTTTCTGAATTCAAGTCTTTTACAATCTTAGCTAAATTTATTCCTAGGTATTTTATTCTTTTTGAAGCAATTGCAAATGGGGTTGTTTCCTTTTTTAGTTTCCCTTTCTGATAGTCCATTATTGATGTATAAAAATGCAGTTGATTTCTGGGTATTTATTTTGTAACCTGTTATGTTACTTACTTCATTTATTAGATCTAGTAGTTTTTTGGTGGAATTTTTATGGTTCTATTTATACAATATCATGCCATCTGCAAATATGACAGTTTTACTTCTTCCTCTCCATTTTGGATGCCTTTTATTTCTTCTTGTTGTCTGATTTCTGTGGCTAGGACTTCCAGTACTATATTGAATAAGAGTAGTGAAAGTTGACATCCCTGTATTTTTCCTGATCTTAACTGGAATGCTTGTATCTTTTCCCCATTGAGTATGATGTTGGCTCTGGGTTTGTCATATATGGCCATGATTACGTTGAGGTATGTTCTCTCTATTCCCACTTTGCTGAAAGTTTTTACCATAAATGGGTACTAGATTTTATCAAATGTTTTTCCTGCATCTATTGATATGATCATGAGGTTGTTATCCTTCAATTTGTCTAAGTGGTGCATCACGTTTATTGTTCTGTGGATATTTTACCAACCTTGCATCCCCGAGATAAATCCCACTTGATCATGGTATGTGATCTTTTAAATGTATTGCTGGATTCTGTTTGATAATATTTTCTTGAGGATTTTAGCATATATGTGCATCAAGTATATTGCCTATAATTTTTATTCTTTGTGCTGTCTTTATCTGGTTTTGGAATTAGGATAATGCTGGCCTTGTAAAATGAGCATGGAAGTCTTCTCACCTCTTGAAGTTTTGGTATAGTTTGACAAGGATAGGTGTTAGTTCTTTGAATGTTTGGTAAAATTCACCTATAAAGCCATCTAATCCTGGGCTTTTGTTTGTTGGGAGTTATTTTTGTTACTGTTTCAGTTTCACTAGTTTTATTCTGTCTATTCAGATTCTCTGTTTCTTCCTGATTTCATTTTGGAAAGTTGTATGCTTATAGGAATTTATCCATTTCTTCCAGATTGTCCAATTTGTTGGCATATAATTGTTCATAGAATTTTTTTTTACAATCTTTTGTATTTCTTTGGTGTCAGTTGTTACTTCTCATCTTTTGTTTCGGATTTTATTTATTTGGGTCCTCTCTCCTTATTTCTTGGTGAGTGATGAGTCTGATTAAAGGTTGTTAATTTTGTTTATCTTTTTAAAGAACCAGCTCTTGGTTTCATTGACATTTTGTGTTGAATTTTTTAGACTCTATTTCATTTATTTCTGCTCTGATCTTTATTATTTTCTTCCTTCTATTCACTCTGATGGGCAATATCACCCATCTCCCAGTCTTTCCTGAAAGAGGTTTATTGGGATACTTCCAAAGCTACTGCTGAGGATCGGCTTCTAATTCAGCCATCACTGGAGACCAGAATAAAAGACTAGAAATGCCAGAGGATACCTCTCTTGCCTTTTCCCTCTAACCCCCTCCAAGTAAACAGTATCCTCCTAGAAGAAGTTTGCACAACATCTGGAACCCCAGTTTTTTTAGCAGCCAACCGAGGGAAAATCCCCCCAGATCACCTGGCTCTAATACTCAACAAGGACTATAGCAAATAAAGAAACAGTTCTTAATGGGTTCAGGGTCACCACCTCGAAGCTATACCTACCCCCTGATACAGATGGAGCTGGCAAAAGGCCCATCTCTAAGTTTCTCCCTGGGAGGAACTTAACTACATACTTTCCCAGCTGCTGCTTGAGGGACCAGCTTCTAATCATCCTGCACCTCAGGGATGACTGCAATCTTCCCCCTTTGGGACACCGATGTAATGATACAACTCCTAGCTACATCTTCACCATTATTTTATATCATCACACTGTATGATCCTGCCATATTCAATTCTATGTAAGTCCTTGAACAAGCCCTTTTGTTTAAATTAATAATGCTATCTCTCTCCAAATGCCTCTCAGGACCCCTTCACCTAAAGGTGTTATTTCAGGACTAATTTCAGATTGTTAGTACTTCTGGAAAGCCTCTGATTTTGTAAGTATAATATTCCAGAATGTACTGCAGAAACTTTCTTCTTCGAAATAATTTGAAAACTCTACTCCTTACTTCCCCAAATTCCCATGTCAATGAGTCAATAATTCAGTGGCTATCCCTCCAACAACCTCTTTAATCTAATTATATATGTATTCCTTCATTTTTTTCTACCTCTATCCTCAGCTGGTTTAAAATTAGTGGATACGTAGCAGAGAAATCATCAGAAGCCAGGTGTTAGGGAAAAATGTCCTTACCCTACTCAGCAGGTGAAGAGATGGTTCAGCACCAAGGACAGAGGCACCCAAACTTACTTGTCCCATTCATATGCTTTTAGTCATTCCATGATTGTGTTCCTTAGGCTAAGAGCTCCCCCTTGTTGCTGAATTTATCTCAGTCATAGCTGTCATCTTATATTGAAATTATTTGTTCCTTATGTATCATCCCTACCACACTTAAGGGTACTACCCTCCTTAGCCTCACTTAGTACAATTTCTGGGACTTAGTAGACTCAGTAAATTATACATGAACTTATCAATGAATCAATGACTCAATAAATAAACAAATACATTTCAGGAAAAGAAACAGTAAAGTCTTAGGACACTTAGAAAAAACAAGTATGCAAGGATTCAAAAATCATATATTTGTTATTAGCCCTTCATACATCAGTTCTCAACCCTGGCTGTTCATCAGAATGATCTGTAGAGATTATTAAAAATGCAAAATCCAAGTTGCTGCCTCAGATATGTAGAATATGAATCCTGAGAGTGGGGGTGTGGCATGTGTAAGGGAGTTGGGGACAAGTGATATCTAAGGGCATGAAATAATTATTCTATATATAGCTTTAAGTGCTGCTATCCTAAAGGGGGAATTAGGCATTTTGGAGGGGAGGAAGCTCCAGCTGTGTTTTTATGAGCGACAGGCAGGACCCAATCTTTTCAGCGAGGTTAAAGGGAAATCAAGAGAAATTATGTCTTTATGCTGACATCTGCTGATCTCCCACTCCTGCTGGTAAAGTTATTCTTTCTGGTCCTCCCCTTCCTATCTGCAACCTACAGGTATACATTTCTCAGAACCACTTTGCTTCCCAGGTGGTGCCAGTAGCACAGGCAGGTCCACCCTGCTTCAACTAGGGAATCAAAGAAATACCCAAACCAGCATGGTGGACATGAGAGAAAACCTCTTTCAGCTTTTTATTTCCTTTCTTTTATCAGACTTCACCTTTCAGGCTATCTTTGTAGAACTCACTGCAAAAAGTTCTTATCAAAATGTGAGTGCTAAACATGTTTCATTAAAACTTGAAAGATCCTATATCTATAAGTAAGATATCTATATGAGCTGCGAGGCACATTTCAATTAAGGTAATCTGTTGTTTTTTTAATTTTTGTCCAGAAACTGTAAATTTTAATTTTAAACACTTACATAAAGGGATTTCTGCCAGATTTTCCACAGATCTGAAGGTATTTATTGACTGGACTTCATTATTCAATTCAATTCAGAAAAATCATTCCTGGGTCTCTATGCCCATCGTTATAACAGTTGACCCAGTCCTTTCCTTAAGTAGCTATGGTCTGATTAAAGTATGCAGGGCTGGCCTCAAATGATGTGAATGGAGACTTCACCCATCCTCTTCATCACTCTTCTACAAAACCTAGGAGCCTCGTGACCTTTATGACATAACTATGCTAAGAACAATTTACTTGACAAATCTATAAGGAGGCTTCATTTTTTAACTGAATTTTAAAACCTTGATTTATTAACTCTGTTATTAAAAACTTGTGTTTTAATATTTGTAAATTCCATATTAATATGGTATGAGAGTTGTTTCTTTGCAGGAGAATATTCAAACTCTAAAAATTATAATCAGTTTTAAAGGATAACATTTGGCCCTACCCAGTTTGGCTCAGTGGATAGAGTGTCGCCCACAGACTGAAGGGTCTCCAATTCGATTCCCGTCAAGGGCACATACCTCAGTTGCAGACTTGATCCCTGGCCCCAGGTGGGATGTATGCTGGAGACAACCAACAATTGTCTTTATCACATTGATGTTTCTCTTTCTGTCTCTCCCCCTCCCTTCCACTCTCTCTAAAAATCAATGGAAAAATATCCTCAGATGAGGATTAACAACAACAATAACAAAATAAAATATTTGATGAAAGGTTGAACTCTTCAGTGTATTTGAAACCATTTAGAATTACATAAAAACTAGTGGTCTGGTGCACGAAATTTGTGCAAATTAAAAGGGGATTAATAAGAGGAAATATTTTAATATTGCTATTTGCCCTTTCTCTATAATAGAAGTGTCAGAGAAAGAAAATTAGTAAAATGTATATGAAAATCTTCCTCCTGTCAGAGTCTGGGGTGCACCATGGAACCCAGAGTCAAGTCCCCGCCCACGCACATGTGCCTCAAAATCGCACGAGACCCAGACCCAGCCACCCCCCCATGGAGCTAGATCCAGACCCAGCCAGTCCCACCCTTGTCAAGTCCCGCCGGGTGGGGGGTGCAGCCTCAGGTCCCTGCTGATTGCTCATTTAGGCTCATTACGGGAAGTAGGCCTCCACTGTGGGTGCAGCCATCTTGTGTTATGGAAACCCCCCCTCCACTGTGGGTACAGCCAACTTTGTGGCAGAGTGACAGTCAATTTACATATTCCCTCTTTATTATATAGGGTGTATATCTCCTTCAGTTATTATAATATATATTATATTATATAAATATATACATATATGTATATATTTCCTTTCTTTAAAATTAAAAAAAATTTCTACATTCCTAAGCTTTTCAGAAAGGCTAATTATTAAAATATAACCAAAACTTTGTTAGTTATAGTATTTCTGTTTTTCAAGGAAGGAAAAGCTCTCTTTAACTACAACTAAAATCAATGTACTTATAATAATACTAGAGGCCCAGTGCACAAAATGTGTGAACTGTGGGGGAGGGGTACCCTCAGCCCGGCCTGTGCCCTCTCGCAGTCCAGGACCCCTTGCTCCTTACTACCCGCCTGCTCGCTGCTCATTAGTGCTGTCATAGAGGTGGGAGAGGCTCCTGTCTCCGCTGCTGCACTCACCAGCCATGAGCCCGGCTTTGGCTGTGTGGAGCTCCCCCTGAGGGAGTGCACTGACCACCAGGGAGCAGCTCCTGAATTTAGCATCTGCCCCCTGGTGGTCATTTTGCATCATAGTGACTGGTCATTCCCCGGTCGTTCCGACATTTGGATGATTTGCATATTAGGCTTTTATTATATAGGATTACTACAGTACCTGCCATATGGCTTCCATCTCCTGGTCTGTCAAAATAGAAGTGATAGAAGAAAGAGACAGTGGTAACGATACAATGAAAATGAGGAAACCATTAAAATCACTACAGATGAACATAAACTTAATTTACTAAATACTCTTGGATGTGAATTGTCATACAGAAAAAAACTATTTAAAGCATGATTCAAAATTGTGTCTGTATTGATTTATGTTCTTGGAAGCTAAAAATGTAAGATACTACAAGTGTTGTGCATTTAAGAAATGTTTTGAAGTGTTCTGGTCAAGATGGCAGCATAGGTAAACACCATACTTAGAACCTTCAACAACTACATCAAAATTACAACTAAACTGCCTGAAAACTAGGGGTCCTAGCTGAGCAGAGTTCTATCACTAAGGATATACAGAAGAAGCCACACTGACACTGGTAGGAGATGTGAAGACACAAAATGGGCTTATCCCACACCCCCGTGTGATGAGTGAAAATCAGGAGGGACATTTTGCCTGCAGTGGTCTCCCCTAAGAAGTGAGGGGTCCCAGCCTCACACCAGGCCTGCAAGCTCAGGGTTCCAGTATCAGGAAGAGAAGTCTCAAAGCCTCTGACTGTGAAAATCAGCAGGGATTGTGGCTGAGTGAGACAGAGAGCTGCTGGAGTCACAGGCAGTTCCCCTTAAAGCCCATGCACAGACTTACTCAAACTCACTCTCTCTGAGCTCCAGCACTGGGACACCAGGCACACACAAGGAGGAACTGAGTTGTCTGACATCAGGGCAAGAGCTGGAGGGACAGCTTTCTGCCAGAAAAAAAAAAAGTTCTGGAAAAGGCCATTGATCCTTTGCTGAGAACTCCCCAAACTAGCCTGCAGGTGAGCCCCATAACTAAGTCAATCTGGTTAACACTGTTTGCCCCATACCTGTGATTCCCTGATACCCAACCTCACCAAACTTGTGGGCCCAGCTGAGCTGTTTCTAGGGGGTTTTCCATACAAATGGGCTGTCTTGATTCATGCTTCAAACATTCCTAAAACTTCTCAAACAAGCAGCATCTGGCCTAGCAAGCCCCATATATCTTGCTAAGTGGCCTCAGGCCTGGTGTTAGCAACAGTCAGCCTCAGTTTAGAGCTTGGCCTCTCCTGGGCAGGGCATAGGCAGTGGCTCACCTTGTACCTCCTGGGAGGCCCCAGAGCCAGTGAACATGGTGGTGAGCTTCAGACCATGCCAGATTACAACCCAGCCACCTTCATAAGCAACACACTCAAAGGCAGACTTGGCAGGCACCAAACCCTTACTGAAGCAGGACCTGCTCTGTGGGATCAGCCCCTGCCCAGCAGATCCTAAGCTATAGTTTCAGCCAGTCCTCACAGCCAGTTGGCCTGGGGTCAGTCCCTCCCAGTGACTTTCCAACAACAATCAAGAATCAACTACAACAGGACAGTGCACACAGCCCACACATAGGGTGCACACCAGCTCAGTGACTGGGGAGGCTGTACCACTAGGTCCTATAGGAAACCTACTACATTAGGCCACTATACCAAGATCTAATACATGGAAACACCCACAGGAAAGCAGCCAAAATGAGAAGACAAAGAAAGAGATCCCAAATGAAAGAACAGGAGAAGTCTTCAGAAAAAAAGAATTAAATGAAAGAGCGGTAAGCCGATACAGAGTTAAAAGCAATTGTTAAAAGGATGTTCAAAGAACTTAGTGAGAAATTCAACAGCATAAAAATAGGATGTGCAAAGCTAAAACAGCAACAACAACAACAACAAAAAAAAACAGTCAGAAATGAAGAATGCATTTATTAAAATGAAGAATTACAGGGAATCAACAGTAGAGTAGATGAAGCCAAGAGTCAAACCAGCTATTTGGAATATAAGGAAGCAGAAAACAATCATAACAGCAAAAATAAAAGAATAAAAAAAAAATGAAGATAGTTTAAGATGTGCTGGGACAACTTCAAGTGGTCATGATGTGACCAACTTTCACATCATGGAGTGCCTCAAGGACAAGACAGAGGAAGGAAGTAAAAACCTATGTGAAAAAATAATGACAGAAAACTTCCCTGATATGGTGAAGAAAGTGGACATACAAGTGAAATAACTGCAGAGAGCCCCAAACAAGATGAACCCAAAGAGGCCTACACCAGGACACATCATAATCAAAAGGCCAAAGGCTAAAGACAAAGAAAGAATCTTAAAAGCAGCAATAGAAAAGCAGTTAGTTACCTACACCAGAGCTCTCATAAGACTATCAGCTGATTTATCAACAAAAACTTTGCAGAACAGAAGGGACTGGCACAAAATACTCAAAGTGATGAAAAACAAGGACCTACAACAAAGATTATTTTGACCAGCAAAGCTATCCTTTAGAATTGAAAGACATAAAAGAGATTCCAAGACAAGATAAAGCTAAAGGAGCTCATCACCACCAAACCAGCATTCCAAGAGAAGTTAAAGCATCTTCTTTAAGAAGAAGAAGCTGGGGGGATAAAAATATGAATAATATAATGACAATAACTACATATCTATCAACAATTGCTTTAAATTAAAATGGATTAAATGCTCCAATCAAAAGACACATGGTGACTGAGTAGATAACAAAAAAGGATCCTTACTTATGATGTCTACAAGAGACTCATTTCATATTGAAATACTAGGTGCACCGGATAATAATGCAGATTTTTTTCAATAGATGGAGTTACACATATGTTGATATACGCATATGCGATTTGATATGTATGCTATTTTGTTGTATTCACAACAAGCTTCAAAACTTCATATGTCAAATTTTCTGAAGGTGTTAACATCATAGGTATTTTTATGCTTAAAAATGTCGAATTTCATGCCAAAATAAAAGAGCATTTGTGGTAAGTTTTAATTCATTACTGTATTTTGAAGAAAAGTGCTGATGAATCGTATACTTTGGGAAGCTTATGGTGAACATGCTCCATCTCAAGATACTTGTGAACACTGGTTTAAATGCTTTAAAAATGATAATTTCAATGTGAAAGACAAAGAACATCCAGGTTAATTTGAACCACACTTTGATTGTAAAATGACCAGAATGAGCCAGAAGACATGGCTAAGTAATTTTGCTTCATGATAACGCACCATCATACACTTCAAAACCAGTTAAAGACACGTTAAAAGATCTTGCCTGGGAAGTATTAATCCACCCGCCTTATTCACCAGACCTTGCTCCTTCAGATTACCACTTGTTCCGATCGATGGCACATGCACTTTCTGAGCAGCACTTCAAAAGGTACAAACAAGTGGAAAATTGGGTCTCTGAATGGTTTGCCTCAAAACAAGAGAAGTTCTATTGGGATGGTATCCACAAATTACCTGAAAGATGGGGAAAATGTGCAGGTAGCGATGGACATTACTTTGAAAAAAGCACTTTTGATGTTTCTGTTGAAATTATCGTGTTTTCTTTAATTACAAAATCCGCATTATTTATCAGTACACCTAGTAAGCACACAGATTTAAAGGGATGGGAAAAGATAGTTCATGAATAGACTTTAAAACAAAGGCTATATAACAAAAGACAAAGAAGGACCCAGCACTGCCACTTCTGGGTATTTACCCAAATAAACATAAAAGGCTAAATCAAAAAGAAATAAGCATCCATATGTTCATTAAAGCATTATTTACAATAGCCAAGTATGGAAGCAACCTAAGTATCCATGAATAGATGAATGGATAAACAAGTGGTACATGGAATATGACTCAGCCATAATAAAGAATGAAATCTTCCTATTACTGTGGTCGAAATAGGTCAGACAGGGACAAATGCCAGTTGATTTCACTTATATGTGGAACCTAAAGAACAAAATAAATGAGCAAGCTGTTCTGGGCTGCAAATATTGCACAGCTCCTCCATTACCTGGGGGCAGGATACAGAGGGAGAGGGAGCAGGTCACCAAACAATGGGTCAGTTGGAGTTTGAAGGGAGACAGTGGTTCATGCTCTGGTCAAGTGTGCCCAGGCATTGCACCTGTGCCCTGAGTTTCTTGGAAACAGCTGAAATGGCTTTTGTAACCTTTGGGTTGTCATTGTAACTATCCTAACTCCCTCTTGTGGTTCCTGTGTATAAATTTGCTGTAACACCTGTGGACTGCACTGCAGTTCGGCCTTTACCGCGGTGAAGTGCTGCAACTATAGTCGCTGGCCAGCTTAATAAAGGCTCATAAATTTTGATCTCAGTCTCTGGTGGTCATCTCTTGCGGGTTGCCCCACAACATTTGGAGGCCCCAGCGAGATACACTCCAGCCACGTTGCCGGTGGACGCCCCAGGTGAGGACACTCCAGTCTCCGTCCCGGGTTCCAGGGAGGCGGAGTGTCTCCTCCAAAATTCGCAATCCGAAAGTGAGAGCCACCTGGACCTCCAGTGGGGAGGTAAGCACCTGGTTTCTGTTTGTGGAACGTTCCCCTGGTGGACTGCAGGAGGGCTGGACGCAGCGGAGCCTCTGAGTCCGGACACCCAGGCGCGACGGCATCTGGGGTCCCTGTTACGTGTGACCTTAGGGTGCACGTGTCTGGTTTGTCTTGTCTTTGTTGTCCTTGTCTTTGTCAAAATGGGTCAGGGCCAGTCGTCTACGTCTACCCCCTTACAATGTTTTCTTAAGAATTTTCAGGACTTCAAACGGCGTGGAGAGGACTACGGGACATCGGTTAATGGTTTTGATTTGCAGAAATTGTGTGAATTAGAATGGCCCACATTTGGGGTTGGGTGGCTGTCCACCGGGACCTGTGACTTAGGAACGGCTTATAAGGTTCATCATATTGTTTATGGCCGTCCAGGCCACCCTGACCAAATCCCTTATATTCAAATTTGGATTGACATTCTCACTGAAAAACCCCGGTGGTTGAAAAATTGCCAGGGCCAAGAAGGGAAATTGGGACAGAGACAGACCGTTTTATTGGCTCGTTCCCCAAAAGGAGACAAGAAGGTAGACCCTAAGGTCCTACCAAATGATCCAGAGGACAGGGTCCTTGACCGCCGGCCTCCCCCTTATGTTCCCCCTCCGGAGCCCCACCTGGAGGTGGGCCCCTCGGCCTCACGAGAGGCCCCAATACCCTCACAATGCCTCCTATACAGACAGGAGAAGCCCCTGGGAACCCGACCCCGGCAGCACCCCTCTACCCTGCGCTCCCGCAGGCGCTTCCACCCGGAGAGAGAAAAGATCCGGACCCAAGTCCATGGCCCCTGGGGGGGCCAGACAATTGGCCTCCCACTCAGACTCTGTCTGCAAACAACCCTTTCAGTCCGCCCCACACCCGGACCGGGACCCCTTATGGCGCACCGGACATGACCAGCAGAAGAGAGAGAGAGACGGGTCTCGGTGGCCCTGCTCCTATGTTCCCTCTACGCCAGGCGAGTCCCCCTGATTTAGGACCTGATGGTCAGCCTTTTATGGTCTATGTCCCATTTTCAACCAGTGACCTATACAACTGGAAGAACCAAAACCCATCATTCTCCCAGAATCCCCAAGGTTTGATTTCACTCGTAGAGTCGGTCTTTTTCACCCACCAGCCGACCTGGGACGACTGCCAGCAGCTACTTCAGACCCTTTTCACCTCAGAAGAGAGAGAGAGAGTGAGAGGGGAAGGGAGGAAGTTAGTCCTTGAGCCAGATGGCCAACCCACCACAGACCCAGGGAGGATCGAGGCTGTTTTTCCATCCGGAAGGCCACAATGGGATCACAACACTGATCGGGGAAGGGAGGCTCTCGACAGGTATCGCCAGACTCTCCTGAGGGGCATCCGAGCGGCAGCTCAGAAGCCCACCAACCTTTCCAAGGTAACAGAAACAGTCCAGGGACCAAATGAGAGCCCCACCGCCTTCCTCGAGAGGCTCTGTGAGGCATATCGGGTGTACACCCAATAGACCCTGATGCCCCAGAGAATTGGCGGGCTATCAATATAGCGTTTGTGTCCCAGTCAGCCCCAGATATTAGAAAAAAATTACAGAAGTTAGAAGGCTTTGAGGGGAAGTCACTTTCAGAACGGGTCGAGGTTGCCCAGAAGGTCTTTAACAACCGAGATCAGACTGCTAACCTAAATACCAGAATGGCAAAGGTCCTTCTAGCCATGAATGAAGTGAAGGGACAGCAAAGAGGGACAGGAAGAAAAGAATGGGAGAAGAGATAACAGAACCAAAAGACCCGGCTGGGGAAAAACCAGTGTTCCTACTGTAAGAAAGAAGGACACTGGAAACGGGAGTGTCCTGAGCGGCCAGGGAATAAGGCAGTCCCTGTGTTAGTGGAAGAAGTGGACTGAAGGTGTCAGGGCTCCGTGGGCCCCCAGGAGCCCCGGGTAACGCTAAATGTGGGGGGCAAGCCAGTAGATTTTTTTATAGACACCAGAGCCACCTTCTCTGTCCTGCAACACCCGGCCGGGCCAGTTTCTAAGGACAGAACTCCCATCCAGGGTGCCACAGGACAAGTAAAGTCTTACCCCTGGACACAAGCCCAGATTGCTAACCTCGGGAAAAAGACTGTTACCCATTCCTTCCTTGTTATGCCTGAATGTCCCTATCCCCTCTTAGGGAGGGATCTGCTCAGCAAACTCCAGGCCACAATTTCCTTTGAAGGAGGGGAGCCTCAGGTGCTTCTTCGGGCACCCGCAGACCAGGAAAAAATGACCCTCCTCCTCACTTGTCCTCTAGAAGAGAAATACAGGCTGCATGAAGGACCTTCAGAGGCCCCTCCGCAGGATCCTTACCTCAAGAGGCTCCGAGAGGAAATACCGGGGGTCTGGGCAGAAGGGAACCCACCTGGATTAGCAGCTCACAGACCCCCGATAGTGATCCAACTAACCAGTACAGCCACCCCAGTTAGAGTGCGGCAGTACCCTATGAGCCAGAACGCAAAAATAGGGATAGCAAAGCACATCCTAAGATTAAGGGAGGCTGGGATCCTGATTCCCTGCCAGTCGGCATGGAACACCCCTTTACTCCCCGTCCAGAAGCCTGGGACAGAGGACTTTAGGCCAGTCCAGGACTTACGAGAAGTTAATAAAAGAGTAGAGACTATCCACCCAACGGTGCCCAACCCGTACACCCTCCTGAGCCTGCTCCGGCCTGAGCACCGATATTATACAGTCTTAGACTTAAAGGATGCCTTTTCCTCCCTCCCATTGGCGCCGCAGAGCCAGCCAATCTTTGCTTTTGAATGGACAGATCCAGAAGAGAGGGAATCAGGACAGTTAACCTGGACAAGGCTTCCCCAGGGATTCAAGAACTCCCCTACCTTGTTTGATGAGGCTCTTAACCAGGACTTAAAGGAGTACCGTCATAGTCACCCAGGCATCACCCTACTCCAGTATGTTGATGACCTCCTACTTGCTACTGGGAACCGGGAGAAATGTCAACAGGCAACTCGGGACCTGCTGGTGACGCTGGATCAACTTGGGTACCGTGTATCGGCCAAGAAGGCCCAGCTCTGCTCAACCAAGGTAACGTACCTAGGATACAACATCAAAGAAGGTAAGCGGACCCTCTCAAATAGTAGAGTTCAGGCCATCCTCTCAATACCCACCCCAAAGACGAAGCGGCAGGTACGGGAATTCCTGGGAGCCGTAGGGTACTGCAGACTTTGGATCCTGGGTTTTGCTGAAATAGCCAAGCCCCTATATTCAGCTACAGGGGGTAAAAACCCAAGCCTCTCCTGGACAGATGTAGAGGAAAAGGCATTCCAAAAGTTAAAGCAGACCCTTGCGAGTGCTCCAGCCCTGGAACTGCCTGACCTCACCAAGCCCTTCCAGCTTTATGTGGCAGAATCTCAGGGGGTTGCCAAAGGGGTACTAACACAAACTCTGGGGCCCTGGAAGAGGCCAGTTGCCTACTTGTCTAAGAGGTTGGACCCAGTGGCCGCAGGATGGCCGGGCTGTCTGAAGGCTATAGCAGCCACGGCCATACTGGTTAAAGAAGCCTCTAAACTGACTTTTGGCCAAGACTTACAAGTGGTTGCACCCCACGCAGTAGAAACCCTACTGCACAGCCCACCTGAGCGCTGGTTATCAAATGCTCGTATTACCCAGTACCAGGTGCTCCTGCTTGACCCCCTGAGGGTAAGCTTCTTGAAGACTACAGCCCTAAACCCAGCCTCTCTCCTCCCCAATGAGGGAGCTGAAACTCCCCTCCACGACTGTAAAGAGACCCTGACTACCCTAACCTCCTTGAGGGCCGACCTGACAGACCAGCCCATCTCCAATCCTGAGGAGACCCTGTTCACTGATGGGAGCAGCTTTGTGGAGGACGGTGTCAGGTATGCCAGGGCAGCTGTAGTTACACAAGAAAGAGTCATATGGGCACAATCCCTAGGGCATGGGACTTCAGCACAGAAGGCAGAACTCATAGCCCTCACCCAGGCCTTACGCTGGGGAAAGGACAAGAGAATCAATATCTACACGGACAGTAGATATGCCTTTGCCACAGTGCATGTACATGGAGCCTTATATCAGGAGAGGGGCCTCCTTACCTCAGGGGGAAAGGATATTAAAAATGCTCCAGAGATACTAAACCTTCTTTCAGCCATTTGGGGCCCTAAAGAAGTTGCAGTCATCCACTGCAAAGGGCATCAAAAGGACAATTCCCCTGTGACAAAGGGGAACCAATTTGCCGACAAAACAGCTAAAGAGACTGCAAAAAGACCAGTAGGGCCCCTAGAAGTACTGGCAGCCATACCTACTCAGAATCTGGAGCCCAACCCCAGGTACACCCCTGAAGAAGAGGATACAGCCAGGAGGTTACAGGCGAAGGAAGCCACCAATGGGTGGCTACAGTTACCAGATGGGAGACCATTAGTCCCAGAAGCCCTTGGACGGACTATCGCCTCCCAAACGCACAGGAGCACACATCTGGGAGGAACTAAGTTAGCTGAGCTTCTAGGAAGAGAATACTATATCCCTGGGTTGCATAAAATGGCTCGGGACATAGCCAGGAGATGCCAGATCTGCGCACAAGTGAACCCAGGACCTCCGATAACCGCTCTGCCAGGAACCCGGTTTCGAGGTTCAAGCCCTGGTGAACACTGGGAAGTCGACTTTACTGAATTGCCCAGTGGATTGGGAGGATACCGATATCTCCTAGTATTTGAGGACACTTTCTCCGGTTGGCCAGAGGCATACCCGACCAGGGCTGAAACAGCACAGGTAGTAGTTAAGAAACTCCTCTCTGAAATTCTCCCCCGGTATGGCCTACCTTTATTCATGGGGTCCGACAATGGCCCAGCGTTCATCGCTAAGGTAACCCAATCTTTAGTTAAGGCCCTTAAGGTCACATGGAAATTACATTGTGTTTATAGACCTCAGAGTTCTGGACAGGTAGAAAGAATGAATCGGACACTTAAGGAAACCCTAACTAAACTAAAATTAGAGACTGGCGAGAACTGGGTAAGTCTCCTCCCCTTTGCCCTACTCAGGGCTCGCTGCACCCCATATGTAAAAGGGCTGACTCCTTTTGAAATCATGTTTGGCCTTCCGCCACCTCTTCTTCCGCGGCTGAGGGAGGAAGAGCTAGCTGTGTTATCTAATAGAAATCTCCTCAGGTCTTTGCAGGCGCTCCAGAGCAGCACAGCGGCTGCAAGGCGAATTGTCAGGGCAGCACACCAGGAAGCCCACCCACCGGACCTGGATAGCCCACCTGTGTGTGCTCCTGGCGACCTAGTCTGGGTGAAGAAGCACGACCCAGGTACTCTTGAGCCACGGTGGGAAGGGCCATTCCAGGTCACCCTGAGCACCCCAACTGCCGTTAAGGTTGGGGGAAAGAAGCGTTGGATCCATTGGACTCAGGTCAAGAAAGCTGACGAGACTGCTGAAAGATGGACAGTAAGGCGCACCGAGAACCCCCTCAAGGTCAGACTAACGCGGGATCCCACATAAGTACCCTTCTTTCATGCCTCCTTGCCTGTGCAGGGAATACCCAAGCAAATGGAAACCCCCACCAAGCTCCAGTTTATACGTGGGAAGTCACCCGCACCCTAGATGGAAAAACCATCGGTAGGGTAACCACCTCTGGAGTCCCCAAAATTGGGGCTGACCTATGTAAGATATTCGGAGAAGGATGGAATCGCCCCCCTACAGTAAGGGGTACGGGGATGTCTAGAGGAAATACCGGGTATGTTGCTACAAAAACCTATGGGTGCGGGACACTAGACCTTGAGAGGGGACTTTGGAGAACCCAGCATTATATATGTCCTCGAGAAGGACCCCCCGGGTGTGGAAGTGAAGAGGACTATTTTTGTGCCTCGTGGGGATGTGAGACATTAGCCCTATGGAAGACAGTTGACCCGATACTCGGGCTCACCCGGGTAGTAAGGCCAGGGGCCCCCACCGCTAATTGCACGATTGGGAACTGTAACCCGATTATAATCCAACCCTTAAACTGGAGGGCAGACTATTGGGAGGGAGGTAAGACCTGGGGTATCCGGCTATATGTCTCTGGCCGAGACCCTGGAGCACTTTTTTCCGTCCAAAGACGGACTCTACCCCGACCCAAAACCCTGTAGGTCCCTTACGTCCCATTCTCCAACCCGAACCTCAAAGACCCCCTAAGGTGACACCGGCCCACGTGATGACGAGAACACCCAGATGGAACAACACGGAGACGCCAAAACCAGCTCCAGGACCAACCGAGGCACCGGGAGAACCTAGGCTCGTACCACAGACGTCCCATCGAGGCCTGTTAAGAACACTGGAGGCCATGTTCCGCTTCCTCAATAAGACCTCCCCCAACATAACCAAAGACTGCTGGCTGTGCCTAAATCCCAAACCCCCGTATTATGTGGGTATCGGGGCAAATATTTCCTTTGGGCAGAATGTATCTGAGATCCGTAATTATTCTGTCCAAAGTCTGCCGGAAGGCCTCTGTGTATGGGGACATCAATCCCGCCTCACTCTGGAGGACCTACAGGGGGCTGGAACATGCATAGCCCCAGTGAACTACCCCTTAGGGTCCTCTCCATACTCTTCCTCATGCACTCAGGTAATAGAATTGCCTCAAGAGTATGATGAGTCCTTAAATAGGTATTTTGTAGCACCAGCGGGAACTTGGTGGGCGTGCAGCAATGGGATAGTACCTTGTGCCTTCCCCGCTTCTTTGCTTTCACCAACAGATCCTGGCATATGTATCCTTATTCATATCCTACCACAAGTATACTATTACTCTGGGGAAGGAGGCAGGGAACACTTAAGATTAGAACCTAGAAGGTATAAGAGGGCACCTGTCCTGGTCCCCCTCCTAGTGGGGCTAGGCCTGGCTGGATCTACCGCCGTTGGAACTGCCGCTCTAATAACAGGACATCAGAACTACAAAGAGCTGGGACAACAGGTCGATCAGGACCTTAGCACCCTTGAAAAATCAGTAGGACAGTTAGAAGACTCCTTAAGCTCCCTAGCTGAGGTAGTCCTGCAGAACCGGAGGGGATTAGATTTATTGTTCCTAAAACAAGGAGGCTTATGCTTAGCACTAGGAGAGACCTGTTGTTTTGACACAAACCACTCCGGCGTCATCAGGGAGAGTCTAAGCCAGCTTAGGAAACGCCTCTTAGATCAGGAAGAAAGGAGAAGGGCCGAAGGAAATTGGTATGAAAACCTGTTCACTTGGTCACCATGGCTAACTACCCTCTTGTCAGCCATAGCCGGACCTCTGGTCCTCCTGCTCCTCATTTTGCTGTTTGGCCCGTGCTTTGCCAAATGCTTAATAAACTTCATCCAAAGTAGAATACAGGCTGTAAAGCTCATGGTCCTCCACACCCATTACCAGCAAATCCCCGGGGAAGGAGGGGAGGAATCTGAATCAACGATTTGATTCACTGTAAAGACCAGTAGGGAATGTTCTGGGCTGCAAACATTGCACAGCTCCTCCGTTACCTGGGGGCAGGATACAGAGGGAGAGGGAGCAGGTCACCGAACAATGGGTCAGTTGGAGTTTGAAGGGAGGCAGTGGTTCATGCTCCGGTCAAGTGTGCCCAGGCATTGCACCTGTGCCCTGAGTTTCTTGGAAACAGCTGAAATGGCTTTTGTAACCTTTGGGTTGTCATTGTAACTATCCTAACTCCCTCTTGTGGTTCCCGTGTATAAATTTGCTGTAACACCTGTGGACTGCACTGCAGTTCGGCCTTTACCGCGGTGAAGTGCTGCAACTGTAGTCACTGGCCAGCTTAATAAAGGCTCATAAATTTTGATCTCAGTCTCTGGTGGTTGTCTCTTGCGGGTTGCCCCACAACAAAGCAGAACAGAAACAGACTCATAGATGTAGAGAACATTTTGAGGGTTGCCAGTATGGGGTGGCAGGGATGAGATGAAGGATGGGTAAAAAAAAGTTGAAGAGATTCAGAAGTACAAACTGGTAGTTACAAAATAGTCCCAGGGATGTAAAGTGCAACACAGGGAATCCTATATAATAAAAGCCTAGGTGGCGCAACACTCTCTGGCAATGTCATCACAAGATGGCCACCACAAGATAGCTGCCCTCACGTCATTACAAGATGGCCATCACAAGATTGCCGTCACAAGATGGCCGGCAGGAGAGGGCAGTTGTGGGCGAACAGGACAGCAGGGGAGAGCAGTTGAGGGAGACCAGGCCTGCAGGGGAGAGCAGTTGGGGGCAACCAGGTCAGCAGGGGAGGGCAGTTGGGGGCAATCAAGCTGGCAGGCAAAAGCAGTTAGGGGCAATCAGGCAGGCAGGCAGGCAGGTGAGCGTTTAGGAGCCAAGGGGTCCCAGATTGGAGAGGGTACAGGCCAGGCTGAGGGACACCCCTCCATAGGGTAGTTAATAATCTAATTTAATAAAGAGGGAATATGCAAATTGACCGCCATGCCAGAACAAAGATGGATGCACCCACAGCGGAGGTGGGGTTTTCATAACATAAGACAGCTGCGCCCACAGAGGAGGCTGACTTCCTGTAACGAGCCTTAATGAGCAATCAGCAGGGACCTGTGGCTGCTTGGCGCTGGGCCAGGGCAGGGGACCAGAGGCTGTGCCCCCCACCCAGTGGGGCTTGGCAGGGGACCCCAGGCCATGCCCCCCACCCTGGTGGGACTTGACAGGGGACCTGAGGCTGAGCCCTCAGACCGGCAGGGCTTGATGGGGGATCTCAGGCCACATCCCTCACCCCAGTGACGGGCCGGGAGACCTCAGGCCACGCTGCCTGCCCTAGTGCCAGGCTGAGGGACCTCAGGCCATGCCCACCACCACGGTGCCAGGCTGGGGTGTGCTGCAAGACCTGAGGATGTGCTAGGGTGTCCTGAGAGACCTGAGGATGCACACCTAACCCTGTGGGGCTTGATGAGGGACCTGAGGCTGCTCCCCCTGCCTGGTGGGGCTTGACAGGTCTGGATCTCGCCCACTGTGGGTGGGGCCAGCTGGGTCTGGGTCTTGCACAATTTTGAGGTGCTGCGGGTGGGTGGGGACTTGACTCTAGGTCCCAAGGCGCGCCCCAGACTCTGACAAGAGGAAGATTTTCATATACATTTTACTAATTTTCTTTCATATCTGACACTTCTATTATAGAGGAAGGGCAAATAGCAATAATTAAAATATTTCCTCTAATTAATCCCCTTTTAATGTGCATGAATTTGTGTACCAGGCCACTAGTCCTATATTGTATAATAAAAGCCTAAGTGACCATTTGACCGTTTGACTGTTCGACCGATCAATTGATAGCTATGACGCACACTGACCACCAGGGAGCAGATGCTCTGACCGGTAGGTTAGCTTGCTGCTGGGGTCTGGCCAATCGGGACTGGGCGAAATGGGCCCGACACGCCCTGGAGCCCTGCCATGGTCCCTCCCCAACACTGATCGTGCACCGGTGGGGTCCCTCGGCCTGGTCTGTGCCCTCTTGCAAACTGGGACCCCTTGGGGGATGTCCACAGGACAGGCTGAGGGACCCCACCAGTGCAAGAATCAGTGCACTGGGCCTTTAGTATTATAATAACTATGTATGGTGTCAGATGGGTACTAGATTTATTGGGTGGTCACTTCATAAGTTATACAAATGTCTAATAATGTGGTTGTACACTTAAAAAAAACATAATATTGTACATCAACTGTAACTTACAATTATTAAATTAAGAAAAACAAAATAGGACCTTTGTAATAGCTTTATTAAGATGTATTTCATATACTCCATATTACCTCACTAAAGTATACAATTTTTTAAAAGTTTTTTCTCTTGTATTGAGTTCCAAAGACCAATGTGGCTATACATCTCATCCTCCAATTCATTATTATGTGTTAGTAACCAAGCTAGTAATTTCACCTCCATCTGCCTGACTCCTAGGTTCTAATATCAGAAGGGAAAGAGGGCAGTCATTTGCCATCTACCCCACCATAGCTCAACAAGAAAGATGACTACACAACACTTACAGAAATGTTTCTTCTTCCTTGATTTTATAATGATGTACATTGTCCAAAACAACCTCCTCTATAAAGAGCGGAAAGTTACATTTTAGAAAAATTATAATGAAGCCAATACCAACCAAAGCACAACAAATACAAGTATATGTTCATTCATTCAACACTAATTTATGGATAGGCTACAATTAAATTATATCTGAGATTATAGGATGGAAAATAATATTGCATTCTCTTTCTGAGACCAATTTGATAACATATTCAAACCACACACATGTACACATTTTCAAATTTAATGTATTTTCAGTAACTGTTGATACTTTTAAATTTTGATATCATTCATATTTTAAATGTTATAGAAATAAATGTAATATAAAAGGTAATAAAATAAAGTACATTTGCCCATTTAAAGCATTGCAATTCATTATCCAACTGTGACTAGATTAACGTGCAAAAAGAAATACACTGGGCAGTTTGTAAATATTATAAACATGTATTTCGCTGCAAAAAAAAAAATGAGGAAAAATTTATTGACCAAGGAGCTAGAAAATTAAGTAAAAAGAAAATGAATGAAAAACAGAATAGGAATAAGTTGAGCAAATATCTGTATTCTTCGAAAGATAAAATAACTATGGGACAATTGTGTAAGTGAGCAAAGTGAAGTGGGGTCAAGAGCAATTACATAGAGCAATATAAAAACAAGTTGATTAAACTCATCTTTGCCTTATGAGAAACTAGCATAACTACTGTGATAGTTTGAATAGAGTTAAAATTCAGAGTAGAAAGGCACTGCCTTGGTGATGTAAACATGAGGTCTGTGTTTAGTCAGGAAGATACCTGACTCAACATTCTGTTGAGACACAATGTTCTGTCTGCCATGTACAAAGTTAAAGTCTTAGGAACAGTAACTATTTTAGCTTTCATGTATTTGTATACAGAGGGGCTAACCTATTGAATACACATTTGAGAAATGGAAAAACTTAAATAAATCATTAGAATTCTAATATTTTATGAAAGTGTCACAAATGGACCAACAGTCTAAAATCAATCAATGTAAAATTGAGTCTCCCTATTTAATACAGATTTAAAGAGCAATGATTGAGGAACTGTCATGCCATGAATTGTGTTAGAAACACAAATACTGAAAAAACACTTGAACATAAAATATTTTGAAACCAGAGAAATTTCATCTGTTAAAAATTTTCCTGGAATAAGTTTTCAGTTATTATGGAAAATAATATTGCATTCTCTTTCTGATACCAATTTAATAGCATATTCAAACCACACACATGTACACATTTTCAAATTTAATGTATTTTCAGTAACTGTTGATACTTTTAAATTAAATTTTGATATCATTCTTATTTTAAATGTTATAGAAATAAATGTAATATAAAATGTAATAAAATCAAGTACATTTGCCCATTTAAAGCATTGCAATTCATTATCTAACTGTGACTAGATTAATATTTCAGTAAAATATTTTATGTACAAGAAAATCTAACTAGTCCCCGGCAGGGTGGCCCAGTTGGTTAGAGCATCATCCCATAAACCGAAAGGCTGCAGCTTCCATTACCAGCAGGGCACATAACTAGGTTGCTGATGGAATCAATTATTGGGAAACAACTGATCCATGTTTCTCTCTCACATAGATGTTCCTCTCTCTCTCTCTCTCTCAAAAACAATTACAACAAAAATAGTCTTTTGTGAGGATTAAAGAGAAAAAAAAAAGAAAATCTTCCTAGTGATATTTCTGTCCTAATTTTATCTTTTGTATTTTATAATATCATTAAATAAAACTAAAATTACTTCTGATGTATAGAATTAACATCCCAGAATTAAACTAGAATGAAAATACTAAAGGTAAAAATCATCAAAACAGACATGCAGTCATCTATACCACTAAATGGAAATAAGTGGGCGAAGCTAACCTTCATGTTATGGTGAGAGAAGCAACCCATCTAAATATTCTGAAAGGGGGGAAAACTGAAAGCACCGATTAGTGATATTTTATTATAATTATTGTGCTTCAAGTTGGAAAAACAAGGTAGGAACAGTTCAAAATGTTAAAACCTTGCCAATAAAGGGGATTAAAAACAAATTCAATATTAAGGTGTTTTTAACATTTTAATCTCCAGAATTACAGCTTAAGAATCTGTAGAAATGTGTTGTTCTGTAATGGCCTATCCCAGAACCCACCCCATTCTTTCATTTTAGACAGCATGTTCGCACCTCTCATAGTATTACTTTATGTTCTCCTCGTGGCGATAATTAAATTCCCAGCAGCTCTAGAAGGCACCTTCTGTCTGTAAGTCTCAGACTCTGTAAACAACAGCTGTATAACAAGTCTTTCCAGCCGTTCTGCAGGGATTTGTGACGATCTCTGTATCTGGATAGAGTGGCACTTTTTTACTCTCTATTAAGTCTAGCATAATTTGGAGAACCAATATCCCACATCGAAATTATTCATACCTTGGAACCAATATTAAGTTTAAACATTTTTTTCAAATTATTTAGAAATACTAAAAACAGAAACACTTTCTTTCCAAAAGATTAAAGGAACAAATTTTTACAAATATCTTACACTCTTTCATCTTCATCTTCTGAAATGAGACATTATCTGATTTTCCTGGTGAGAACTAACAAGAACATTTTAGGTTTGCCTCACGCTTACCAATTTACAGAAGTATTTGCCATTCATTTTCTTTTTGTACCCAGTAGTCCAGTTTCACAACTTTGAAGCACTTAGACCATATTTGCCCAAAAGGTGGTCTAAAAATCCTCAGCTTTGCTCTTTTCTATGATGTGCTCCGATGAAGCCAAATGGAAAAATAAGGTTAAAGCCTCATTTAGCCCAGGCCTATGCTGTTTTTCTCTGCATTAAGACCGTAAAAGCACCATCAAAACCATAAGCCAACATACACTGATTGAAATGGGTATTTTAGTGAGTGACAGCATCATGGTGAAGTGAGACCTCCTTTGTATGTCCCCTGAAATCTACAACTAGTCGGACATCCAGAACCCAACAAAGGTTCCTTTGCACCACACACTAAAAGGCCCACGGGCCAGTACTTCTGAAGGTGGGCCTATTGGAATGTGTAGGCGAGGCAGCATGAGAGGGAGGTAGAGGGGACAACAGGGACAGACCCATCACTGCAGCAAGGCTGAACCTACAGGCCTAGCAAACACAGAAGCAGGGGTTGAGTCAGGGTGCAGCTCCCACACCACAAACCAGTGCAGGGCCACTGCCAGCAGCATTCCTCTCTCCCACCCCCCAATCCAGATCCCTCCCCAGTTGCAGCTGTGCTCACACCATCACAGACCAGCAGCAGCAGCAGCAAAACAAAGTGTCCAGCCTCCAGGCCACAGTACCTTGCTGCCAGTGGCCATGGGAATGAGGTAGCAGCTCAGTGGGCTCACACACTGGCTCCCCTCAAGTGGCCACATCCCCTGCCAGGGGGGTGGTGCCCTGAGACCCAGGCAACCTGGATCCAGCACCAGAACCCACTACCCTGGTCACCCCACGTCCACTCCCATGTCCAAGGCAAAGTCTCCTACACCTCTACTCACAAGCATCCCCCTCCCCAAGCTTCAGTAGTACAGGTAAGAGAAAACAAAAACTGCGCTATACTACCATCTACTGGATAACAAAAGAAAGACCTCAAATTATCACCCTGCTGAATTGTGGAAAGGAAAATGTTCCTAAATAAGAAAAGTGTTCACCAGTTCAAATGTGCCAGCAGAGGAACAACCCATCAAGCAGCATGGACCACCAAGGTAACAATTACACAGGAAGACAATGACAATTCTCCAGAAAGGAATTCAAAATAACGGATGATTGTGATATGAAGGAGAGAGAAATCAAAACAGCAGTCATGAAGAAACTCAACGAGATACAAGAATGCAGTTCAATGATCTCAGGAATAAAATTAATGAACAAAAGAAGTACTTTACCAAAGAGATGAAAACTTGAAAAATAACCAAACTAATTATGGAACTAAAAAGCTCCATGAATGAGATAATGAATGGATATATTAATAACTGATACACAATGAAAACTAGTTGCTATGTCAAGATGGCCTGACACTGCCATCTTAGTTGTCAGTCATTCAAGGGCTGGCAAGACAGAGACATAAGTGAACTTCATTTTAAAATGCAAAGATATAAAATAAAAATTCAAATATTTCCTTCATTACACTATTTAGAAAATGTACAACTGCTCAGCGAGACATTTTATAAAAACTGAAATAAAAATGCTGTAAGTAAAGTAGCAATTAAGAATGTTCTCTATGTAAGAAGATGACAAAAATTTTCACTTAAAAACAAATTAATCAGTTTAGTATTACAAGTTTATTTAATTCATAAGAACAGATTCTCAGAGTAGGAATCACCAAGTTTTCTATTGCATGCAGAACTGGCCTCGTATTAGTAGTGCTCAGTCTCTGTTTTGCTGTTTTTACAAGAAGGAGAACTTCGGTGCTGACCTCTGCAAGCTGCTTCTGAGCCCTGTGAAGATTGTAAACAACAGATGCTTAGCATTTTATTTTTCCCTAAGTGACGTGCATTTTTTTAAGCAGCCACAATAATAAATGGAATTTCCCATTAAATAGCATTTTAACAATGAAAATGTGTCAGAACAGACCTACTCTATTCAGGTATAGGCTCTAAAAAGTACTTATGTTTCCAGGCAGTGGGGAGAGGGGGTCCCAGCTAAGTAACCCAAAGTAGGAGGCTATCAGTGATGCAGACGGCTTATCAGGTAATACTTGCTGCCTCTGGAAGGGCTGTACTTACAAGACCCTTGAAGATATCCTTGGACATATTTAGTAGCCACTTTAAGGATTAAATAAAATCCCTCAAAGACATTGTCAAGCATTTGCCTTCACCACCTTGTGCAATACACTCATTACCTTGGAAGTATTAATCCTTTGACACCAAGCATAATTTAGAGCAACAGCCTCTAAGGGAGAGCAAGAAGGCCTGGCTGGTGATCAAATGACCAAAAAAGCTCCAGAGGCCATTGCTTATAACATTGTTACCAAGGCGTTGGAGGTGGGATCTGCCCTTTCCCTCTTTCCCACACCCTCCTCCTGCAGGTCACATTATTTTTAGCCACTTTGTCAATTATACTGCCCCTCACCCCTATGTTAATCTTTGCCTATTTAACATGTATGGCTCTATGTAGAATAGAAAAACTATAAAGGGTAGTTTGTCTAAAGGCGCCCTCTAATGATAATAAAGGTCACAATCAAGAAAGTAAATTTACCAAGTACCAAATTGTGTTGGAGTAACATAACTCTTTGTGTTTAAGTTATTATTTTTTCTTTTTTTAAAAAATTTCTTTATTAATTAAGGTATTACATGTGTCCTTATTCCCCCATTACCCTCCCAACCCCCCCCCCATTCATGCCCTTACCCCCCTGTTGTCTGTGTCCATTGGTTAGGTTTATATGCATGCATACAAGTCCTTTGGTTGATCTCTCCCCCTTACCCCCACCCTCCCCTACCTTCCCGTAGGTTTGACGTTCTGATTGATGTTTCTCTGTCTCTGGATTTGTTTTTGTTCATCAGTTTATGTTGTTCATTATTTTCCATAAATGAGTGAGATCATGTGATATTTTTCTCTGCCTGGCTTATTTCACTTATTATAATGCTCTCCAGCTCCATCCTTGTTGCAAATGGTAAGAACTACTTCTTTTTTACAGCAGTGTAGTATTCCATTGTGTAGATGTACCACAGTTTTTTAATCCACACATCTGCTGATGGGCACTTAGGCTGTTTCCAAATCTTAGCTATGGTGAATTGTACTGCTATGAACATAGGGGTGCATATATGCTTTCTGATTGGTGTTTCTAGTTTCTTGGGATATATTCCTAGAAGTGGGATCACTGGGTCAAATGTTGGTTCCATTTTTAGTTTTTTGAGGAAATTCCATACTGTTCTCCACAGTGGCTGCACAAGTCTTCATTCCCACCAGCAGTGCACGAGGGTTCCTTTTTCTCAGCATCCTCACCAGCATTTGTCATTTGTTGATTGGTTGATGATAGCCATTAGACAGGTGTGAGATGGTACCTCATTGTTGTTTTGATTTGCGGCTCTCAGGTGATTAGGGACTTTGAGCATGTTTTCATATGTCTCTTGGCTTTCTGAATGTCCTCTTTCAAAAAGTGTTTATTTAGGTCCTTTGCCCATTTTTTGGTTGGATTATTTATCTTCCTTTTAAGTTGTATGAGTTCCCTGTAAATGTTGGAGATTAAACCCTTATTGGAGACAACACTGGCAAATATGTGCTCTCATGCAGTGGGCTTTCTTATTGTTTTGTTGATGGTTTCTTTTGCTGTGCAGAAGCTTTTTATTTTGATATAGTACCATTTGATTATTTTCCTCCTTAGTTTCAATTGCCCTAGGAGCAGTATCAGTGAAGAAATTGCTTCGACATATTTCTGAGATTTTTCTACCTGTGGATTCCTCTAGTATTTTTATGGTTTCCTGTCTTATGTTTAAGTCCTTGATCCATTTTGAGTTTATTTTTGTGTATGGTATAAGTTGGTGGTCTAGTTTCATTTCTTTTGCATGTATCTGTCCAATTTTCCCAACACCATTTATTGAAGAGACTGTCTTGACTCCATTGTATGCTCTTGCCTCCTTTGTCAAATATTAATTGAGTATAGTGGTTTGGGTTGATTTCTGGGTTCTCTATTCTATTCCATTGATATATATGTCTGTTCTTGTGCCAGTACCAGGCAGTTTTGAGAACAGTGGCTTTGTAATACAGCTTGATATCTGGTATTGAGATCCCACCTACTTTGTTCTTCTTTCTCAGGATTGCTGCAGCTGTTCGGGGTCTTTTTTTATTCCAGATGAATTCTTGGAAAGTTTGTTCTAGATCTGTGAAATATACCGTTGGTATTTTAATGGGAAGTGCATTGAATTTACAGGTTGCTTTGGGTAGTATGGACATTTTGATGATGTTGATTCTACCAATCCATGAACACGGTATGTTCTTCCAACTGTTTATGTCTTCCTCTATCTCTTTTTTTCAGTGTCCTATAGTTTTCTGAGTATAGGTCTTTTACCTCCTTAGTTAAGTTTATTCCTAGGTATCTTAATTTTTTTGGTGGATGGTAAATGGGATTGCTTTTTTAGTGTCTCTTTCTGTAAGTTCATTATAGCTGTATAGAAATGCCATAGATTTCTTGGCATTAATTTTGTATTCTGCTACATTGCCAAATTCATTTATTAAGTCTAATAATTTTTTGATGGAGTCTTTTGGGTTTTCTATGTACAGTATCATGTCATCTGCAAATGAGGACAGTTTTACTTCTTCTTTTCCAATTTGGATGCCTTTTATTTCTTCTTCTTGTCTGATCACAATGGCTAGTATTTCCAGAACTATGTTGAACAGGAATGGTGAGAGTGGGCATCCCTGTCTCATTCCTGTTCTCAGGGGAAATGGTTTTAGTTTTTGCCCATTGAGTATGATGTTGTCTGTGGGTTTGTCATCTATGCCTTTTATTATGTTGAGGTATGATCCTTCTATTCCCACCTTGCTGGGAGTTTTTATCAAGAAAGGGTGTTGGATTTTGTCAATTGCTTTTTCTGCATCAATTGATATGACTGTGATTTTTATCTCTCAATTTGTCTGTGATGTATCACATTTATTGATTTGTGAATATTGTGCCTTCCTTGCATTCTTGGGATAAATCCTACTTGGTCATGGTGTATGATCTTTCTGATGTACTGCTGGATCCGATTTGCTAGAATTTTGTTGAGGATTTTGGCATCTATGTTCATGATGGATATTGGCCTGTAGTTCTCTTTTGTTGTGTTGTCTTTATCTGGATTTGGTATTAAGGTGATGCTGGCTTCATAGAATGAGCTTGGAAGTGTTCTATACTCTTGAAATTTTTGAATAGTCTGAGGAGGATAGGTTTTAGTTCTTCTTTGAATGTTTTGTAAAACTCCCCTGTGAAGCCGTCTGGCCCCGGGCTTTTGTTTGCTGGGAGCTTTTAGATGACTGCTTCAATTTCTTCCATAGTTATGAGCCTATTGAGAATTTTATATTCTTCCTGATTGAGTTTTGCAAGGTTTTATTTTTCTAGGAATGTGTCCATTTCTTCCAGGTTGTCTAGTTTGTTGGAATAGAGTTGTTCATAGTATTTTTTAACAATCCTTTGTATTTCTGTAGGGTCTGTTGTTATTTCGCCTCTTTCATTTTCAATTTTGTTTATTTGGGTCCTCTCTCATTGCTTCTTGGTGAGCCTGGTATAGGTTCATCATACTTGTTTATCCTATCAATGAACCAGCTCTTGGTTTCACTGATGGTTTGTATTGTTGTTGTTTTTTTTTTTTTTTTGTCTCTATGTCATTCATTTCTGCCCTGATCTTTATTATTTCCTTACTTCTGCTCACTGTGGGCTTTTCTTGTTGCTCTCTTTCTAATTCTTTAAGTTGTAGAGTTAGATGATTTATTACCATTTTTTCTTGTTTTTTTGAGGTAGGCCAGTAGAGCTATAAACTTCCCTCGCAGGACTGCTTTCATTGTGTCCCATAGATTTTGGATTGTTGTGTTTTTATTGTCATTAGTTTCCAGAAGGTTTTTAATTCTTTTTTGATCTCATTGGTAACCCAATCATTGTTTAATTGCATACTATTCATCTTCCAAAAGTTTGAATTTTTTGGAATGTTTTTATTGTAGTTTATATCTAATATTATGCCATTGTGGTCTGAGAAAATGCTTAATATGATTTCAATCTTTTTGAATTTGGGGAGACTTTGCTTGTGACCCAATATGTGGTCTATTTTTGAAAATGTCCCATGTGCACTTGAGAAGAACGTATATTCCGTGGCTTTGGGGTGAAATGCTCTGAAGATGTCAATTAGGTCCATCTGATCTAATGAGTCATTTAGAATTGCTGTTTCTTTGCTGATTTTTTTTGTCTAGAGAATTTATCCAGCAATGACAGTGGTGTATTAAAGTCCCCTACTATGATTGTATTGTTGTCGATCTCTTCCTTGATATCTTTTAGGAGTTTTTTTTTTTTTATGTATTTGGGTGCTCCTGCATTGGGTGCATATATGTTTACCAGGGTTATATCCTCTTGTTGTAGCGATCCCTTTATTATTATGAAGTGGCCTTCCTTCTCTCTTCTTATGGCCTTTACTTGAGGTCTATTTTGTCAAATATAAGTACTGCTACCCCAGCTTTTTTTTTTTTTTTTCATTTCCATTTGCCTGAAAGATGTTTTTCTCTCCCTTCACTTTCAGTCTGTGTGAGTCCCTTTTTCATGAGGTGGCTCTCTTGTAAACAGCATATATATGGGTCATGTTTTTTTTTTTTTTTTTTATCCATTCAGCCACTCGATGTCTTTTGATTGGAGCATTTAGTCCATTTACATTTAAAGTTATTATTGAAAGGTACTTGTTTGTAGCCATTTTTATGTTTTGTGCCTGTGTTCCTTCTTACCTATTTAATTCTTCTTTTTACACCAGTCCCTTTATCATTTCTTACATCGCTGGCTTGGTAGTGATAAACTCTCTTAGCCATTTTTTGTCTGTGAAGCTCCTTATTTTCCCTTCAATTTTGAATGATAACCTTGCTGGATAGAGTATTCTTGGATTCAGTACCTTGGTTTGCATCACTTTGTAAATTTCCTTCCATTCTTTTCTGGCCTGATGTGTTTCTGTTGAGAAATCATTTGATAATCTAATGGGAGATCCCTTGTATGTAACTTTCTTTCTCTCTCTTGCAGCCTTAATTATGATGTGTCTTGGTGTGGGTCTTTTCGGGTTCATCCTGTTTGGGACTCTTTGTGCTTGAGTGACTTTTTTTTTTCCACCACATCAGGGAAGTTTTCTCACATTATTTCTTCAAATAGGTCTTCTAACCCTTGTTTCTCTTCCTGTTGTTCTGGCACCCCTATTATTCGTATGTTGCTTTGTTTCATGTTGTCCCATAGCTCTCTTAGGCTATCCTCCTGTTTTTTTAATTTTTTTCTCCAATTGCAATTCAGTTTGGCTGTGTTTTGCTTCCTTGTCTTCTAATTCGCTAATTCAGTCCTCTGCTTCTCCTAGTCTACTGTTGAAACTTTCCATGGTGTTTTTTATTGCAGCTATATCACTCTTCATTTCTTCTTGATTCTTACATAAGTTGTTGATTTTTTCACCCATTTCTTCTTGATTCTTACATAAGGTGTTGATTTTTTCTTCCATCTGGTTTCTGAACTCTGACACTTATGCTGAATTATTTTTCTGACATGTTGCATGCCTCTGTTTCATTTAGCTTCTTTTCTGGCAATTCCTCCTTTTCTTTCCTTTGGGGCTTTCTTTGTCTACCCATTTTTGGTCTCACCAACTGATCTAGATGTTGAGTCATGCAGGGGCTGCTCCTTGGGTGGTATTGGCTCCTCAGGCTGAGGTTGCTCCTCGGGTGGTCACAGTAGCAGCTGCTTCTCAGTTGGCAGCGGCTCCTCTGGTGGGTGCTGTTCACAGCAGTGGTGTCTCCTCTGGCTGGTGGGGGAGGCTGCTCACACAGCTGTTGTTTCTTGGATGGGGGTGGGCTGATTATGAGGCTGCTGCTCCTCAGATGGGGATGGGTTGTGTGTGAACAGCCGCTGCTCCTTGGATGAGGGCCGACTGCTCATGTGGCTCCTGCTCCTCGGACAGGGGAGGACTGCTCCCGTGGATGCTGCTCTTTAGATGGGGGCTGGCTGCATGCTGCTGCTGTTCCTCAGATGGGACGGGCTGCTTGTGATGCCAATGCTCCTTGGACAGAGGCAGGTTGCTTGCAGGGCTGCTGCTCCTCGTACGGGTGCGGGTTGCTCGTGCAGCTGCTTCTCCTTGGACGGGGGGCAGTTTGCTTGCGTGGCTGCTGCTCCCTGGGTGGGAGTGAGCTGCACGTGCTGTTGCTGCTCCTCGGACAGGCATGGGTCACTCACTCGGCTCCTTCTCGTCAGACAGGTGCAGGTTGCATGTGGGTGCTGCTCCTCAGACCAGTGTGGACTGGACAGGGCTGCTACTCCTTGCACTTGGGCAGTCTGCTTGTGTGGCTGCTGCTCTTCAGAAGGGAGCTGGCTGCTCACACAGCTGCTGCTCCTTGGAAGGGGCAGGTTGCTTGCACAGCTGCTGCTCTTCAGACAGGTGCAGGGTGAGGGCTGCATGCAGCTGCCGCTCCTCAGTTGTGGGTGGGCTGCTCGTGTAGCTGCTGCTCCTCGGATGGGGTTGCTGCTCCTCAGACAGGAGAGCAGGCTGCTCACACAGCTGCTGCTCCTTGGACAGGGGAGGCCACGGGAAGCTGCTGCTCTTAGGCCTGGGGCAGGTTGCTCATGGGGCTGTTGCTCTTTGGACAGGAGCGGGCTGCTCACATTTCTGCTGTTCATGTGGTTGCAGTGCCCTGGGCTGAAGCATTGGGCTGGTTAGAGGGGAGTGCGCTTCAGAACTCACAGGAGCCTGTGCCCGGGATGGCTGGAGTGATCACAGCCTAGGTAGAAGGTCCCTGGCAGGGGTGGCTGTAGAGTCCCAGGTGTTATCTGAGGGCACTCTGGATGGAGTTGAGGCTGGACACCCAGTTACCACATCTCTCCCCTTCAAAAAGGCTAGGCCTCTGAGAATGAGCCAGCCTCCCGGTACTGTTTGCAATGGTAGCAGAAGCTGCCTAGTTAGGCGAGCCTGATTAGCCTGCCCCTGATGGTCCCGTGGGATCTAACTGTGCCTCCCTCATTCACACACACACCCCCCACCAGACCACACTCTCCTCTTTTGCTCCCTCACTGACCCACTCATGCTCTCTCCCTCTCTGCCTCATTCTTCCTGCCTCTATGGTTGGGTCTGGGGTGTTATTGACCCATTCATGGATGGAGTTTCCTCTCCAGGTGTCTGGTTATGTGGTTTGCTCTCTAGCACCTTGGCCAGACAGGATAAAATTCACCTCAACAAGACACAACACATAGGGAACAAAGCACAAATGTACTCATGACACCAATAACCCCAATATAAGTGACCACCTGAGAAAAGAGAATTAGGGGAGAGAAAACAGAGCACAAATGATATGGAAGAGAGAGAAAAAGATAAGAGATAAAAGAAAAAGGAGAATATATATATATGGGGGTAAGACACCACAGAACCAATAGATAAACCAAAAAAAAAAAAAAAAAAAATACAAACACCCAGCAAAGAGGGTTGGGGCAGAATTTGTAGAGGCTGAGTTTATATACTGAAAATAAGATTAAGAATTGGATGAATATGGACAAGACCTCAATTCAGTATTGAGGAAGTAGAAAGGGAATGAGTGGATAAGAAGAAAGAGAATGATAAGAATATAATAATAATAAATTTACAAAAAAATTGATTTCAAAAATGGTATAAAAATTTAAAATAGCAAATAAAAATAAAATAAAATATAGTGATGGAAAATAATGCAAAAAGAAATAGAAAAATAAATCAACAAACAAAAACAAGGGGAAAAAAGAAGAAAAGAAGAAGAAATAAAAAGAAAAAAAAGGATAACAAAATAATAAAAAAAAATAAAAGTGAAAAAAGTGAAATGGCATTCCTTTGGCTGGCTTATGATCCCAGTTGTCTGTATTGTACTGTTTCTCAGTTTCCTGTTGCTGGGGCTGTAGATTTCTCTTTAGGCCAGACCCTGTGGACTCTCAGGGACTATTCAGATTCCTTTGTGTCATTCAGGGTGGAATCTGGGTATAGCTGTATTGGTTGCCTGGTGTCTGGAGGGAGGGGCTATCTCTCAGGAGAAAATGGCGGCCCAGGACCAGGCTCAGGTATGAGTCAGCACCAGACTCGCTACCACCTCTCCTGGACTGCCTACTCTCCCCAGACTCCCCAAGCCCACACCTTCCCCCACACCTCAGCCATGGGTAAGTGTCTGTATCTGAAAGGTCCTATGAACTAGGTTCAGTGAAGAAAGGCACAGGCCCCAGAGCGGGGAAGGACAGCGTTTCTGCAAGCTCCTCTCTTGCCGGCACTGCGTGGTCCGGCCAGCCCTTCAGGGCTACCTGAGCTCATATCCAAAATCCAAAGTCCAAAATCCCCGGCCTCCCACAGTCCCTTGGACCCTTTTTTCACAGTCAGATGCTTTGCCTGTCCCCAGGGACGTGGCTTGGTGCCTTGCGGTTTCCCCTGGCCCTCTGGGCACAGAGGTCCAGCAGACTCTCCTGCCTAGATCCTTGATTTTCCCTTCTCCAGGGGACCTCTGCCCTTCCCGGCTGCAAACTGTCTCACCAGCTGAGTTTCCTTCGCCAAATCAGGCTGAATTCTATTCGTTTCAGCCGCTCACTCTATTTGCTTCGGGACAAGGCTCAGGACACTTCAGTCTATTCTGCCGCCATTTTGTCTCTCCTCCTTAAGTTATTATCTTAAATGTTTCAATTTGGGGAATTCTGACAAGTGATTTTATAATAATACAGATAAATTTTATAGCTTCAAGACATTCAGCTTAAAGACTAGTAGATCAGGTTAACTACATGAAGATATTAAGGGGAAAAAAACTAAAGGCACCTAAAACCAAAAAAGGAGGAGAGATGAAACTGTCCTGGAAGAACATTTGAAAGGTAAGTTTATTTACTAACATCATTTGCCAAAGTTATAATATTTAGTTAGCTTTCACGCCCTACTAATCTCATAAACCTGGCACAATAGTAATTATGTTTAAAGTTTAGAGGCTAATTAATGAGTTAAATTTATTTTCTTTGATTCTGCATTTGACTTATAAAGTTCATTTCTTTCCCAATAATTTTCTGGGTTCCCATTCTTCTTGGTAAAGTTGCACATATTTTTCAGATTCTCTTTTTGCTGTCATCTTGAGAAGTTTGCAAAAGAGGAGTTCTGACTTCCAAAGGACTTCTTATTGAAGCATTATGCATACATATTAACTTCTCTGAGGTTTCTTGAGATGCTCTTTGTGTCTAAAGCAAATAAAAAGGATACATTTTAAAGTAAGTATAACCTGAACAGTTATAATTGTTCTCTTTAGTTTTGAGTCAACGACTCAGAGATCAGCGTTAAGTGTGAAAAAAGCTGACATTTAAAATATTTATCATAAATGTCCACTGAATTAAATCTGAGTTATAGAGTTAATCATTCTTCTATTAGTACTCATGTAATCTGATAATTCAAAGAATAATAGAATCAGTTTAAACATTTTAAAATAGAATGATATAACTTAATTCAAAAGTATGGAACAATTTTTAAATCACATTTTCCCCTTTTCTGTCAAACAGTCTTGTTTAACATCAACTGGTCTTAAAAATAAAATGATCATTTACTAAGAATCATTTGGAAAGATCAATTCAGTGATAATAATGATGGAAACTGAAATACTAAAAAGGAAAAACAAATGCCACCTTCCTTCCGGAAATCTATAAAATAAATTGCTATTAAAGGAAGTAGAGGAAAGGCAAAAACACTGTATTTATCCAAAATGTAATTTGCAGTGAAGTGAATTAAAGCACATTAAATCAATAAATTAACCTGTAAAAATAGATCAAGTTGTGTCACTTTGTCTGCCAAACCCTTTGTAGTTTCTTCAATCTTCAGTTTGAACTTTTCTCCCACACAGCCTTCTGTCATATGCATTTTCATATCTGTTCTGAGGCTTACTGCTCTTTGTTTCCACTTCTCTGTTTTAGCCTTTAGTTCTTCACGTCTCTTTAGAAGTGCTTCCACTGATAACTCCTGTGGAGGTGTCTTTTCTTCATCCAGACGTACACATTTTGAAGATGCTGGTCGCAGTTTTGCTATAAGCTCATCATTCTGCATGAATAAAAGAATATAGTTTGGTTATGAAGGTGTGGACACCAGTATGAAATCTTGAAATGAATTAAGTTGCAATAAAATGTTATCTGTACAGTGGTAGAGTCTTCGAAAGTTGAACCTTGAATTACTCAGAATCAAGACAAAAGTTAAAACGACCAGGAGTCACAAAAATATATGTACTGTTGTCGTTTTTGCCACACAACATCTGCACTTGACTTTATACTCCTTTTCCTATGACTGTTTCATGTCTTTCCTCCACAAAATGACTACATGTTGCCCCTTAGTGGAAAGTCTCTTACCTCTTCCCCCATCTTAACTCTTCATAATCTTTAAAAAAGTTTTAGGGATATCAGATTGTGGTATTCAGAACTGTCTCCAAATGCTTCCCAAGATAAGACTTTCAAAATGAGACTAATTAATTAATCTTATGAATTTGGATTCTAATACCATAGGTCTTTTACTGAACCAGAAACATTTTATGCTAATTTGAATTGCATTCCAAGAAGAAATGATTCCCTGGATTACAGAGAAATTAAAACTCTTACTGTCAAAGTTTAGCAACATAAGCCCTACATTTTTTAGAACCAAAAAAGTGGGAGTGGGAGCCTTAATTCAATAATGCTATCTTGAAATTCTTTGTTACTTCCCATAAAATAAGGGAACATACTAAACAAAACATCATCATCAACAATAACAAGCTTGCTGGAATGTCAGTGATAATAGTGACTGCTGTGTGACTGCTATGTTGGTGCCATCTGACTCTCTCCCCAGGGAAGCTCACCCTGAGAACCCGCCACCGTGTTGTGAAGAAGGAAGCAGCCCAGGCCACGTGGTCAGTCCTCATACAGGTGTCCAGCTGAGCTGCCCCAGCGAGCGTCCCAGTCAAAAGCCCACTGCACCTGACAAACCCGTGAACAAATAAGAGTTTAGAAGATTCAGGTCATCCCAGCTGGTGGCAAGTGGAAAAGGAATGAGCTGGCCTCAATGCAGATTTGTGAACAAGTAAATGCTGCTTTAAGACACAGGTTTGGAGGTGGTTATTAAACAGCAATAAGTAACTGGCACAGGTACTGACATTAAGAAAGAGTGCTGGTTTTCAAAATGGCGGCCAAATAGGCAGACGTGTCCTGCACCTTCTCATGGAGCAGATAGAAGGAACAACTAAATTGAATAACATCCACCCGGAATTGATGAATTAAACAGCTGGTGAGACAATCCATGGCTGGAAGTGACAGAGGACACCTGGAGAATGGTAGGATCCAGGATCTGGGCTGGAGAGAAAGACTCTCGACCACCAGGACGAGAGGGTCAGAAAGAACCTGCGCTGCACCAAGTCCGCGTCCCTTTGGGACACACGTAACACTCACTGTGGGAGGGGGTCCACAGGATGGCTGGCAGCCAGGGAACCTAGATCTAAGTCCACAGCCATGAGAGGCCGCACCCAGAAAGGCAGCCTGAAGAACTGCCCGAGCCACGTGGTACCAGCGGGGAGAGAAACTCGCAGTGGTGCGGTTGTTTTGCTCTTATATTTCCCTTGTTTTTACTCACTAAACCCAGTTCACAGGTCCTTTCAATTACAAACACTCACCGAGGCTGCGGTGCAGGTGAAGGTGCAGTGTTGTGGAGGCTGGGGAGAGGAGCAGGATAGGGAAAGGTGACCAGGCATCCGGCACTGGCACATTCCGGACCCTCCAACCCTAAGCAGCCATTTTTCTCCTGAAGAGCCAGCCCCTCCCAGCACCCACAGGGCAACTAGTGCAGCCGCACCCAGCCTTGATCTTTGCAGAGGAAACAAAGACTCTGAATAGTGCCAGGGAGCCCTTGCGAACTGGGTTGAGGTGCTGTTTTGTCCCAGAAACCAATACAGCAACACCCCCACCTAAAGCCCATATCAGAAATAGAGGTTTGTGTAAATAAGAATGAAAGCAGGCAGATAAAGTAGGCAGATTGGCCCTGCCTGCCTGCAACCAAGGCTGTGGAGACAGACACAGAGGAGTGGTGGATCACTGGGAACTTCCACATGGTGCTGACTACCTAACAGGAAACTGAGAAGTGGCAGACAGAACAATAGAGAGGAGTCTTAAACCAGCCCCCATGGGACATTAAAACTGGGCTGAAATGAATGACACTTCAGTTTTTTTATTTTTTATCTTTTAATTTTTTTCTTTATTATTCTTTAACCTTCTATTTTTTGTATTATTTTTCTTCATTCCATTTTTATTTTTTTATTTTTTACCATTATTTTATTTTATTTTTTCCACCCTTTTCTTCCTCACTTCTCCCTTTTTCATCCTGTTTCTCTTCAAATATCCCTGCTATAATTTTTCTCTCTCCTTTCTTTTTACCCCTTGTTAAAAATTGATCTCCTTTATCTGCTTTATTGACATGTTATTATTATTGTAGTTGGCTTACTCATATATCTAATTTCTCTGTTGGCTTACTCATATATCTAATTTCCTCTCCCCTGCTTCAAGTCCATGCACCCTTCTCTTTTCTCTTTCTTTGCTAGTCAACTTTTTTATGCTTTTGCTTTTCCTTTCCTCTCTTGCTCTCTTCTTCTCCTAATGGCTTAGTTATTTCCACTCACTAAACTCAAGCCTCGGTTAGTTCCACTCACTAAACTCTGCTCTTTCCTCTATTCTCCTTTTCGAAAAATGGATGAATATATAGATAGATAAATATTTAAAAAATGTTTTTTTGTTATTTTTTTATCTTTTTATTTTTTTATTTATTGATTATTTTGCTTTTTACTTTTCTTCTTACCACTCATTCTCTTTCTACCTCCTCTATACTGAACTATGGCCATTGCTCTATTCATTCAATTCCTCTATCTTACTTTTGGATATAAGCTCTGCCTCTACAGATTCTGTCCCCTCTATCCCCTTGTTTTCTGGGTGTTTGTTTTTTGAATTTTTGGGTTTATTTATTTTTCTTGTGGAGTTTTCACCCCATATATGTATATTTTTTCTCCTTCATTTTGCTTCTCTTTCTTTTCTCTCTTACCTTTTTTCTTTTTCTCAGTACCATTTTTGCTCTCTTTGCTCTCTTTTAATTCTCTTTCCTCTAGTGGTCTCTTTTATTGGGGTTATCAGTATCGTGAGTACATTTGTGTTTTGTTCCCTTTGTGTCATATCTTGTCGAGTTGTATTTTGTGGTCTTTGGTCAATGTGGTAGAGAGTGAGCCACATAACCAGACACCTGAAGAGGAGACTCCAACAATGAATAGGACAATAAAACTCAAGACCCAACTATACCAGGAGAACCCAAATATCGCAAGTAGGGAGCATCCATAGAATACCCAATCAGAAGACCTGAAAGTTGCACCACTGGGTTCCACAAAACATCTACTATATAAGACAAACTCAAAAAAATCTGGGTGACATAGAAGTTTGATCTAATTCATAGAAAAAAACCACAAAGGAACAGCAAAATATGGGAAGAAAAAGAAACAACCCACATACAGAAGAAAAGGAGGCATTACCAGAAAAGGAAGTAAACAAAATGGAGGCAAGCAATTTGTAAGAGAAACAATTCAGATCAATGGTTATAAGGATGCTGAAAAGGATGGAAGACAAATTCAACATATATAAGAATCAAGGGGAAATGAAGAAGAAGCAAGTGGAAGTGAAGAATGACATAGCTGCAATAAAGAACACAATGGAAAGTATCAACAGTAGATTAGAGGAAGCTGAGACTGCATAAGCGAACTAGAAGACAAGGTACAAAAACAAAAAACAACCACCCAAGCAGAGCAGCAACTGGGAAAAACAAATCTTAAAAGCAGGAGAAGAGCCTAAGGTAGCTATGGGACAACAGGAAATGCACAACATCTGCATGATAGGGGTGCCAGAAAAGAGGAAACTGAGCAAAGAATAAAAAACCTGCTTGAAGAAATAATGACAGAAAACTTCCCTGATATTGGGAAGAAAAAACTCACAAGTCCAAGAAGCACACAGAGTCCCAAACAAGATGAACCCAAAAAAACCGACACCAAGATACATCATAATTAAATTGGCAAACACCAACGACAGAGTAAGAATCTTAAAGGCTGACCGAGAGAGACAGAAAATAATTATAAGGGATCTCCCATTAGACTATCAACTGATTTCTCAACAGAAACACATCAGGCCAGAAGAGAATGGAATGAAATAAACAAAGTGACAGAAAGCAAGGGACTGAATCCAGCAAGGCTATCATTCAAAATTGAAAGGGAAATCAGGAGCTTCACAGACAAAAAAAGGATTAAGGGAGCCGAAACCGGTTTGGCTCAGTGGATAGAGCGTCGGCCTGTGGACTGAAAGGTCCCAGGTTCGATTCTGGTCAAGGGCATGTACCTTGGTTGCGGGCACATCCCCAGTAGGAGGTGTGCAGGAGGCAGCTGATCGATGTTTCTCTCCCATCGATGTTTCTAGCTCTCTATCCCTCTCCCTTCCTCTCTGTAAAAAATCAATAAAATATATTAAAAAAAAAAAAGATTAAGGGAGTTTATTACCACCAAGCCAGCAGTGCAAGAAATGCTAACTTGACTGCTGTAAAAGGAAAAAATAGGAAGGGAAGAAGGAACACAGGCACAAAAAATAAAAATAGCTACAAACAAGTACCTATCAATAATAACTTCATATGTAAATGGACTAAATGCTACAATCAAAAGAAATCGAGTGGCTAAATGGATAAAAAAATCATGACCCATATATATGCTGTCTGCAAGAGACCCACCTCAGAACAAGGGAGTCACACAGACTGAAAGTGAAGGGATGGAAAAATATCTTCCAGGAAAATGGAAATGGGAAAAAAGCTGGGGTAGCAATAGACCTCAAAATGAAGGCCATAGCAGGAGATAAGAAAGGCCACTTCATAATACTAAAGAGATCGATACAAAAAGACGATATAACACTGGTAAACATATATTCACCCAATGCAGGAGCACCCAAATACAAAAAACAAAACAAAACAAAAACAGCTCCTGGATGATATAAAGGGAGAGATAGACAACAATACAAACATAGTAGGGGACTTTAATACTCCACTGGCATCACTGGATAAATCCTCTAGACAAAAAATCAGCAAAGACACAGAAATCCAAAATGACTCACTAGATCAGATGATGGACTTAATTAACATCTTCAGAACATTTCACCCCAAAGCCACAAAATATATGTTCTTCTCAAGTGCACCTGGGACATTTTCAAAGATAGACCACATATTGGGTCACAGGCAAAGTCTCTCCAAATTCAAGAAGATTGAAATCATATCAAGCATCTTCTCAGACCACAATAGCATAATATTAGAAATAAACTACAACAAAAACAATAAAAAAAACCTCAAACACTTGGAACCTGAATAGCACACTATTAAACAATGGGTGGGTTACCAAAGAGATCAAACAAGAAATTAAAAAATCCTGGAAATGAATGACAATGAAAACACAACAATCCAAAATCTATGGGACATAGCGTAAGCAGTCCTGAGAGGGAAGTTTATAGCTCTACCGGCCTACCTCAAAAAAACTAGAAAAAAATGTAATAAATTATCTAACTCTACAACTTAAATAATTAGAAAGAGAGCAACAAGAAAATCCAAGTGTGATCAGCAGGAAGGAAATAATAAAGATCAGAGCAAAATAAATGACATGGAGACAAATCAACAAACAAAGAAAACAAAACAAAAACAAAACAAAAGATCAATGAAACCAAGAGCTGGTTCTTTGAAAGTATAAACAAAATTGATGAACCTCTAGCCAGGCCCATCAATAAGCAAAGAGAGTATCCAAATAAACAAAATCAGAAATGAAAGAGGTGAAATAACAACAGACCCCACAGAAATACAAGGGATTGTGAAAAAATACTATTAACAACTCTATTCCAACAAACTAGAAAACCTAGAGGAAATGGACATATTCTTAGAAAAATACGACCTTCCAAAACTCACTCAGGAAGATTCTAAAAATCTCAATAGGCCAACAACTAGGGAGGAAATTGAAGCAGTCATCAAAAAGCTTCCAGCAAACAAAAGCCCAAGGCCAGATGGCTTCACAGGGGACTTTATCAAATATTCAAGGAAGAACTAAAACCTATCCTCCTCAGACTATTCAAAAAAATTCAAGAGGAAGGAACACTTCCAAGCTCATTCTGTGAAGCCAACATTACCCTAATACCAAAATCAGATAAAGACAACACAATGAAAGAGAATTACAGGCCAATATCCCTCATGAACATAGATGCCAAAATCCTCAACAAAATTCTAGCAAATTGGATACAGCAATACATCAGAAAGATCATACACCATGACCAAGTAGGATTTATCCCAAGAATGCAAGGATGCTACAATATCCGCAAATCAATAAACGTGATACATCACATAAAAAAACTGAGAGATAAAAATCACACAGTCATATCAATTGATGCAGAAAAAGCATTTGACGAAATCCAACACCCTTTCTTGATAAAAACTCTCGGCAAGGTGGGAATAGAAGGATCATACCTCAACATGATAACATGCATAGATGACAAACCCACAGCCAACATCATACTCAATGGGCAAAAACTAAAACCATTTCACCTAAGAACAGGACCAAGACAGGGATGCCCACTCTCACCACTCCTGTTTGACATAGTTCTGGAAATGCTAGCCATATCCATCAGACAAGAAGAAGAAATAAAAGGTATCCAAATTGGAAAAGAAAATGTAAAACTGACATTATTTGCAGATGACATGCTACTGTACATAGAAAATCCTAAAGAGTCCATCAAAAAATTGTTAGACTTAAAAAATGAATTCAGCAATGTATCAGGATACAAAATGAATGCCAAGAAATCTATGGCATTTCTATACACCAATAGTGAACTTACAGAAAAGAGAGATTTTTAAAAAATCCCATTTACCATCGCATCAAAAAAATTAAGATACTTAAGAATAAATGTAACTAAGGTGGTAAAAGACCTATATTCAGAAAACTACAGGACACTGAAAAAAAATGATAGAGGAAGATGTAAACAGATGGAAGAACATATCATGTTCATGGATTGGTAGAATCAACATCATTAAAATGTCCATACTACCCAAAGCAATCTATAGATTCAATGCACTCCCCACTAAAATAGCAACAGCATATTTCACAGACCTAGAATGAACGTTCCAATAATTCATCTGGAATATACTAGTAAAAAAAAAAAAGACCCCAAATAGCTGCAGCAATTCTGAGAAAGAAGAACAAAGTAGGTGGGATCTCAATACCAGATATCAAGCTGTATTACAAAGCCACTGTTCTCTGATAAGGGTTTAATCTTCAAAATTTACAGAGAACTCATACAACTTAATAAAAGGAAGATAAACAATCTAATAACAAAATGGGCAAAGGAACTATATAAACACTTTTCAAAAGAGGACCTAAAGAAGAACAAGAGACATATGAAAATATGCTCAAAGTCACTAATCATCTGGGAGATGCAAATCAAAACAACAATTAGGTACCATCCCACACCTGTCAGAATGGCTGTCATCAACAAATCAACAAACAACAAGTGCTGGCAAAGATGTGGAGAAAAAGGAACCCTCATGCACTTTTGGTGGGAATGCCACTGTGGAAAACAGTATGGAGTTTCCTCAAAAGTTAAAAATGGAACTCCCATTTGACCTAGTAATCCCACTTATACGAGTATATCCCAAGAAATCAGAAACACCAATCAGAAAAGTCATATACACCCCTATGTTCATACAAGTACAATTTACAATAGCTAAGATTTGGAAACAGCCTAAGTGCCCATCAGCAGATGAGTGGATTAAATCCTGTGTACATCTATACAATGGAATACTATGCTGCCATAAAAAAGAAGGAACTTTTGCCATTTGCAACAGCATGGATGGACCTGGAGAGCATTATGCTAAGCTAGATAACCCAGTCAAAGAAAGATAAATATCATATGATCTCACTCATTTGTGCAATATAATGAACAACATAAACTGATGAACAAAAATAGATCCAGAGACAGTGAAACACCAAACAGACCATGAAACCTCAGAGGAAAGGCAGGGATGGTGGGGAATGGGGGGCAAGAGACCAACCAAAGGATTTGTATGCATGTATATTAGCATAACCAATGGTAACAGACACTGGGGCAGTGGGGGCTTGTCCTGGAGGGTGGGCGTGGCTGGGGAGGGATAAAAAATGGGGAGAAAAGGATACACATGTAATACTTTAAACAATAAAAAAATAAAATAAAAACAGAGTGCTGACACTAAAAAAGAAACACATACACGTTGGGAGTGCCTTTGAACTGCAGGTGGATGGAACCTGACATAATGTAGAGAAGCGTGAGAATAAAAGCCAAAAGGGCCTCCAAGAAATGGTGAGTGGAGGCCTGATGGTCTCTGAGGAGGCGGACAGCAATTGCTTCTGGACAAGTGAACAAAATGACACTGAAACGAGTATGACAGGGATTCTTGCTAGGAAGCTGGTGAAAGAGAAATCGATGAGAAAGATAAGCTAAAGAAAGACAATCCCATATAATAAAAGCCTAATATGCAACTTGTCTCCTCGGGCAGTCATTCAGAGTTCGACTGGGAGACCAGGAGTTCGACTGCTCGCTATGACGTGGGGCTGTGACCTCTCGCTGGCTACCTGAGGGCGGGGGTGATGGAGACAGAGGTGCAGTGAGAATGCGAGGTTCTGCCGAGCTCACTCTCACTCCCCCAGCTACCCTCCCCCGGGACACCAGGACTCACACACGTGGTGTCTTTGGGGTGAGCCGGGCCGCAGCCGCCGGGACCACAGGGGCCGGTCAAGCTTTCCATGGGTTTGCACAGAAGCCAGTCTGCAGCGCCAGCCGGAAGAGCTCACGCTGCCTGCCCAGTTTCCGTGTAACGCTGCTGGGAAGCCCAGAGGCCCACACTGTGCCTGGGCCCGTGGCATCCAGCCGTGCTCAATGAATCTCCGTGTGGGGACTTGGGTGCTGTGAATCAGGCAGAAGGGGGTGCACAGGGGCCTGGGGGCCCAGGTGCTGCCCAGGGCCCAGAGGTCAGCTGGGACCTGCCCTTCCATGCCAGAAACTTGCTCTTCGATTGCCAGTCAGGCCTAGGGACTGCACCCGTGCACGATTTCATGCACGGAGCCTCTAGTGCTAAAATAAAGAAATGGCTCTGGGCTAACATCAAATCCAAGGTGTCCAGGAAGACATGGTCTAAGTATGAAGCCAAGACTGATAAAACCCTAAGACCTCAGAAACATTTACGTGGTGCCTCAAAGGATTTTCAGAATGTAAGAGTCTTAAAGGCACTGTCTTACAACACCTCTAGGAAGCCCAAGGTGAAGAGCTTAACTGAAAACAAGTTGTGAGGTTGCTTTTCTAATGGCATGAACTGCAATATTATTTATTAGAAAACAAAGCCTCTTGATTTCTATGAAGAATGATGCATAATTCTCAACTTTCCTAAGGGTAAATATTAGAAAATATACAAATGGCAGAATAAAAGCCAGATATAAGAGCACTATAAAGATAATACAATTACAATAAATTAATCACGATGAAATACATAAGAAAGCAGCCACGATGAGTAGTATCCTAAAACACTTTATATCATTTAACCAGCTATAGTTTAACTGAGAACAGGTTAAATTTCATACATACTTGACTTCTGCTTTGATCTAGTTTGTTCTTGAAATCTTGTTTCTTATCTTCTAAATGCATAGGATGACGTGATTCAATCTCCAGAAAAACCTCTATTGTAGATAGTTTTCTTTTGGTATCAGCCAGTTCTTGTTGAAGTTGTCTCACAACAGCCTAGTAAGATATTTCTGTTACTGATTTTATAAATCACATTATTATTAAATTATGTTAATAATACATAACTTCACATAAAGGATGAGACAAAAGATTAACAGTTGTGAGTACGTGAAACACAGAGTTTATTCTTGTATTGTTATTAACTAATTGTTGTGTTATTCTCCATGCAAAAAACTATAAAAAGTATAAACATACTTTTGTCCCACCCTGGGTGTACCTTGTTAGAGTCATATATTACTATCATAATGTTATGACAATAATCTATGACTGGAAAAATATCACCAGCTACATCAATTCACCTTCTTTTCCTCATATGGACATGTTCCTGTTTGCTTAATCAGGTTAAAGTCACAGAAAATGTAACCCTCCTGCCTAATCAGACAGCTGATTCAGCCCCACTCTCATCCCCCATAAATCTCAAAGCTATACAATCTACTGACATCTCAAAGAGAAATGGACATGTAGGTGGATCAAGTGGTAGTAAATTCAATATTATGGAATTTTTTCTCTTTTTATTTATTTTTCAACCAGAGGCTTTAATTAACTTCAGAGTTCCTCACACATTCAATCCCCTGTTCAAATCCTTCCAATATGTTCCTAACTTAGAAGAAAAGTAAGTCATTTGAATGTCCTTCAAGGCCTTAGGTAACCAGGTCTTCACCTCCCTCCCTGGTACACATAAACCCTGCCACCCCTCACTAATCTGAAATGAAGATCCAATGCCAAGTTAATAAATCACAGAGAGCTACAATTCTCTCTGTCTTGGACAAACTTATCCCAAATGATAGTAATTAGGCCTCAAAATGAGAAACATGAGCACATTATTTGTAAAAATATTCAAAGAAAATTGTAAACTGTAGTGGAAAGATTAAATCAAGTATAGGTTTGCTAAAACTCATCACATTTGTCCCAGAATTATGATTTAATGAAAAGTAGATGCCTTTAAAAGAGTTGAGAGGTCATATGAATATATTACTCGAGTCTGAAATATTTCCAAATTTAATTCAAATTGGCATGAATAAAAATAACATTATACAAACTAAAACGTATAAGAAGCTATTGAAGGAAAGGTGGTATATGATACAGCATCTACATTTCAGTTCATCTGGGCAGTCTGAACTTAGCTGTCAAATTAATCCACTTAACTGATTCTTAATTCCAAAATACTCATTTTAGGTAGAGCATTTCCATTTACCTACTTCCTAATGGTTTTAAATTTGGTGACAGAAAAATTAAATTATTATTCTATTAATATAAAACTAAATTATTAATATAAATTTATATCTATTAATAATATATAATGTAACCTATTAAAATTTCATGGGCAGCACAATGTCTTTACTCAAAACAAAGCACCTCTCAGGTTTAATGTTCATCTACCGGATACAACGTCTGCTTTAAAGCTGATAGAGCAAACACATTTATACACTGAACATTTTAAAAAATATATATATTTTTTATTGCTTTCAGAGAAGAAGGGAGATGGAGAGAGAGATAGAAGCATCAATGATGAGAGAGAATTATTGATTGACTATCCCCTGCACACCCCTATTGGGGACTGAGGCTGCAACCGGGCATGTGCCCTTGACCAGAATTGAACCTGGGACCATTCAGTCCTCAGGCCAATGCTCTAGACACTGAGCCAAACCAGCTAGGGCCATAATCTTTACATTTTTTTTTAATATATTTTATTGATTTCTTACAGAGAGGAAAGGGAGAGGATAGAGAGTTAGAAACATCGATGAGAGAGAAACATCAATCAGCTGCCTCCTGCACACCTCCCACTGGGGATGTGCCTGCAACCCAGGTACATGCCCTTAACCGGAATCGAACCCGGGACCCTTCCGTCCGCAGGCCGACGCTCTATCCACTGAGCCAAACCGGTCAGGGCAATCTTTACATTTTTAATATTCAACTAGATTCAACATTTAGCCATAATCAAATATTACTCTGAATTTTCTCTTAAAAAATTTGAAAAATACTTATCTCTCTGGATACTTACATCTCTTTCTACATGATCATTTTCATACTGATGTATTCTTTCTTTAAAATGATGCCATTCGTTGATTAGCTTCTTAATTAGTTCACTCAGCATAAGAACATAATTTTCATTTTCACCATCAAATATTTTTATGATTTCCAGAATCTGGTCTTGGATGTTCATTACTGTCTTTTCTTCCCTGTCAGCTTTGTTGTGAGCCTGATCCAGTTGCTGTCGAAGCAACATATTTTCACTCTGTAGATGAGATAGCTTCTCCTGTAAGGATTCCTGCTTTCCAATGTCTTTATCCACTTTACCTTGTTCCTCTTGATACACGTGTTCAGCTTCCTCCTGTTGACACTGTTTTTGACTGAGGTCTCTTTCTAAAACTAGTATCCTTTCTTTGAGAGCATCTCTTGTGTGATGAAGCTCGATTTCTAAGCTATTGATTTTACTTTCTGCTTTAGAAAGTTGTTGAGAAAGAATCTCATTGTTTTGTTTTAGGTTAGACATATCAAAATTCATTTTGTCCCATAAACAAAACCATTCATCTCTTGCTCTCTGGAAAGCAAGTTGTAGGTCTCTTTTTGATGTCTGACAATGCTCTTGATCCTGTACAGCGGTAGCCAGTCTAGGCCGGTATGATTCAACTTCTGCTTCCAGTCTTCCTCTGTTTTGTTGTTCATTCTCCAGTTTAGAGTTTAGCATTATACACTCAGCTCTCAGAACTTCAAGCTGCGCATTGTGTTGAAATGCTGTTTCTGTTATTTTCTTTTGAAGATGGTCATTCTTTTCTTTGACAATTGCAATGTCCTCAATATATTTTTTTCCCGTTTCATGGGTCTGATTTTTTACTGTGTGTATTTCCAGTCTTAACTTGGCAATTTCATCCCACAACATGCGATTTTCATGCAATAGACTTTTTTCTTTGTCAGAACTCTCAGAAACCTAAGTAACACAAAGGAGACTTTTAGCTAAAACATTGAAATGACATGTCATGATAGCCTGTGAAATTAAAGAATAACCTATGTTTATAATAAAAAGTTGCAATAATTGGATATCCCACTGGAAAAAAAATAGAGTTGGATCCAAACCTCTAACTTTATACAAGCATAAATTCTCCAAAGTTCAAAAATGTAATATAATATGATGAATTTTTTAAGTGAAAAAAAATCACAACAGAATTTTAAGAGTCTCAGAATTAGGAAGGGTTTTTCTAAATCATCACAAACCCAGAATGCATTTAAGTAAAAGACTAATAACTCTACACTTACAAGTTGATATGACAGTCTGAACATATAGCTACCCCACAGTAAGAGTATTAACTACGCTAATATTAGGACAAACTAAATTTCCTAAAATACTTTTTTCCCCAATATTATCCCATAGGTATTCCACTTTTCTATTATTTTCATAATCAGTTATAAAAACTACCTCTACTAATAACTGATAATCAAGCATTTTCCTAAGCACTTCTACATCCATCAATGAACTCATTCAGTTATCACAATCTGCAATGGAGGGGTTAAAAAGATAAGCAAGTCCAGGATTTTCCCCAGGTTTTCAGACCCCACAATTTCTGCTCTTGTACCAACCCATAGTTCTCCTCCAGTGTGGATATAGAAACACAAAAGAAGCCTATGTTTCAAAAAACAAATAATAAGTAGGATAAAATTTACAGTCTTCTTAGAAAATCATGAGATTATTTGTTGCTTCAATAACTTTTATTTCTTGTTCATGATGTTTAAAGTAGTATTAAATGTGAAATGGGGGGAATACACTAAAATATTTACCAATAAATTATCACTAAATACATATTATGGCTTGCATTCTCTTCAGAAGTCTCTTCTCAAAAGTAGAAGAATGACATCTAAAATGTGATCTCTGTACCTGCAATTACTTTCCTCCATACCAACACTGGAAGTGAAAACTAACCTCTATATTAATATATCAGGAAATGAAATCACTGCCAAAATCTGGAACATCTATTGTTTGTAGCAATACCTTTGAGATCATGGACAACACATCAATTCTTATGGAAAATAGTAAAAGCCTTCTCTTTGGATGAGGCCATTGTGAATGTGACTACATAAGAAAAACGGATTTGAATTAACAATATCACTTTATCCAATGGATCCAAAAAGCCAACACTCTCTCTCTTTCTCTCTCTCTCTCTCACACACACACACACACACACACACACATATGCTTTTTAAATCCCCTACAGTTTCCATTGTACAGTATTTTGTTAAATATATACAAACTCACGCATACTCACATGCTGGTACATTTGCAAATGACTAAATAAACTACCTCAGAATTTATTTTCTTATGAGCTATTTCTATCACCTTTGGTTTGCAAAAGTGTTTGGTCAGAATTCCATCTTGTAATATTCTGGTGTTCTGTTCTGAAGAAGGTTGCCTCTGAGTGTAATTTCGCTCTTCTACAACCTAGGGACACATTTCATTTAGTTTTTGGTCTCATTCCATTAAAAAAAAGTCCAAAGCTTAAGAGCAATACCTTAAACAAACTGTGAAAAGGAAGTAGCCTGTTTAAGCACAAGGATCTTTCCTTTTCATGAAAAACTAAAATTGTAAGTGATAGCTACATTTGTCATAGAGCAAAAATACAGTATTCTGAAATAAAATTTCTTTATGAACATTTGACTAGTTCCATCACAGTCTCAAGGCAATTTAGCCTGTATGTTAACATTTTTTAAGAGCCAGAATTAACATTTATGTTAATGGGTAGGCTCAATTTATTTGCCATTTTTTCATTTAGAAAACATTCACAAGCATCTATTAGAGGCCAAGGATAGTGATAAATTAATAATAATCCTATCTAATAAAGAGTAATATGCAAATTGACCATCACTCCAAGACACAAGATGGCTGCCCCCATGTGGTCAAAGATGGCTGCCCCCATGTAGACACAAGATGGCCACCACAAGATGGCCAACAGGGGAGAGCAGTTGTGGGCATTTGGGGGTGACCAGGCTGGCAGAGGAGGGCAGTTGGGGGAGACCAGGCCTGCAGGGGAGGGCAGTTGGGGGGGGCAGGCCTGCAGGGGAGGGCAATTATAGGGGGGACTCAGGCCTGCAGAGGGGGGAGGTGGGGGGGACCAGGCCTGCAGGGGAGGGCAGTTGGGGGGACCAGGCCTGCAGGGGAGGGCAGTTGGGGGGGCAGGCATGCGGGGGGGGGCAGTTGGGGGGAACAGGCCTGTAGGGGAGGGCAGTTGTGGGCAATCAGGCCAGCAGGGAGGGCAGTTAGGGGTGACCAGGCCAGCAGAGGAGGGCAGTTGTGGGGGGGCAGGCCTACAGGGGAGGGCAGTTAGGGGTGACCAGGTCAGCAGGGGAGAGCAGTTAGGGGCAATTGGGCCGGCCGAGGAGCAGTTAGGTGTTGATCAGGCTGGCAGGGGAGTGTTTAGGGGGTGATCAGGCTGGTAGGCAGAAGCGGTTAGGGGCAATCAGGTAGAGGCAGGCGAGCAGTTAGGAGCCAGCAGTCCTGGATGGGATCGGACCTAAATGGGCGGTCAGACATCCCTCAAGGGGTCCCAGATTGGAGAGGGTGCAGCCTGGGCTGAGGGACAACCCCCACAACCCCCCCCCCCGTGCATGAATTTCATGCACCAGGCCTCTAGTTTAAATAATAAATGTCACAGTTCACATTTAGAATGAGAACATTTTTTGGTTTGTTTTAAATGTAATAATATACATTAAATGATAGGAATATAAATATTGATGAAGTATTCTTAGAAATAAGAGATTTTCCCCAAAGATAAATTTACCTCATTCTCTCTTATAATCTCCAGTGTGATGTCTTGTGTTCTAATGGTGGTTTCAAGTTGTGGGTTCATTTCAACTTCTTTAATAGAGTGCTCTTCTTTCTTTCTTAACTGCACCTTATTTTTTTCACATAAAAGATCAGCTTTTCGTCTTTTCTCTTTTTCTTCTCTTAAGGGAAATCTGCAGTTAAATATAACCAAAGATGTGATCAACATAAGATAAACTGTTATATTGTAAGATGTCTTGTGTAAACCTCATGGTAACCATAAAGCAAAAACCTCCATCAGATTCACAAAAGATAAAGAGCAGGAATCAAAGCACACTATAGAAAATCTTCAATTCACAAAGGAAGGCAGCAAAAAAGGAAGAATGAAACTACAAAACAACCATAAAACAACTAGATAGCATTAGTAAGTCGTTATCTGCCAATAGTTACTTTGTAAATGGATGACTTCTCCAATCAAAAGGCATAGGATGACTTGGGGTGCTGAACACACAATGCAGTGTATAGATGATGTGTTGTAGAATGTGCACCTGAAACCTGTATAATTTTGTTAACCAGGGGCACCTCAATAAATTCATTAAAAGAAAAAAAGTAGAGAATGTCTTGATGGGTTAGAATAAGACCTAACTATATGCTGTCCACAAGAGACTCAATTCATTCATTTTCTTAATTTTTTAAATCCTCACCTGAGGATATGCTCATTGGTCTTAGACAGAGGGTAATGGAAAGAGAGACAGACAGACAGACAGACAGAGAAACATCAATGTGGAGAGAACATTGATTGGTTGCCTCCCATACATACTCAAATCAGAGATCAAACCCACAACCTAGACATGTGCCTTGACTGGGAATCAAACTAATAAACTTTTAGTATAAGGGATGGTGCTCCAACCAACTGAGCCACACAGGCCAGGGCTCAATTCATTCTTAAAGACACTAAAGGCTCAGTGTGAAGAGATGGGAATGTTAAACTGGAACCAAACATTAGACCAAAGGATATAACAAATATCTAGAGAGCAGTGATACATTTTTTATCACCACCTCAAAGAGATAGCTGCACTCCCATGTTCAGTGCAGCCTTATTCACAATAGCCAAGATGTACAAACTAAGTGTTCACCAATAAATGAACGGATAAGAGGATGTGGTATGTATGTATGTATGTTTGTATGTATGTGTGAGTGTATTAAGTATGTGAATGTACGTGTATATGTGTGTTTATATAGTAAATGTGTGTACACACACACATATATGTACACACACACACACACACACATACAGTGGAATTTTGCCAGGGAAAAGAGGAAGAAGAAAACCCTACTGCTAGGGGCAGAAATAGAATAGTAGAGACTAGCTATAGTTATAACAAATATTAATCATGCTCTGTTAACCGTGATTGTTTTGTTCTGATTAAAGACAACATATTCCCATCTGGCTGGGAGTTCCCCCCAGTCCCCTTGCACTTGGGAGTTAACCTGGAAATGTGGTCCATCCTCCTTAACTGCCTATTATCATGGAAAGATTAACAACTTTGTTGATGAAATAATGGAGTCCCAGCCTTCATTGGTGTAATCTGTAAGCATTATACCCATTTTATTCCTTTTGCCTACTTCCCCATTCCTGTAATACCCATTTGTGTTACATTTGCATACCAATTCTTATTTCGTTTGCCTACTTCCCCATGTAATCTTTGTCTTTCTACCCATATAAGCAGCTGGCATATGGTGAGGGGGTGCAGAATAGATTTTCTTGGATGACCTGCTGCTCTTTCATATTGTCAGCATGTATGTTCATAAAGGATTCAACCCTGTCTGATGTACAGCGTGGTGATTATAGTGAACAATACTTTATTATAGACTTGAAAGTTGCTAAGGGAGTAGATCTAAATGTTCTCACCACAAAGAAAGAATTGGTAACTATGTGATTTAATGGAAATGTAAACAAAGAATCCTGAGGTGATCATTTAACAACATAAAAGTGTATCGAATCCCTTCAAAATATACAATGTTACATGTCAATTATCCTATATAATAAAGAGATAATATGCAAATTAACCCTCACACCCTTGCACAAGATGGTTGCCCCATGTGGTCAAAGATGGCTGCCACAAGATGGCAGTTGTGGGCGATCAGGCCAGCAGGGGAGAGCAGTTGGGGTGGACCATGCCAGCAGGGGAGGGCAGTTGGGGGCAACCAGGCCAGGAGGGGAGGGCAATTAGGGGTGACTGGGCCAGCAAGGGAGGGCATTTGGGGGGTACCAGGCCTGTAGGGGAGGGCAGTTGGGGGTGACCGGGACTGCAGGGGAGGGCAGTTGGGGAAGACCAGGCCAGCATGGGCATGCATGAGGCAGCTGATTGATGATTCTCTCTCATAATTGATGTTTCTATCTTTCTCTCCCTTTCCCTCCTCTCTTTCTAAAATTAATAAAAACTCATTAAAAAGTATCTTCCTGAAAGCAATTATTAAACAATTTCTCTTGACCCAAACTTCAAAAATAAGTCTCTAATTATTGAATATGAATAGTTTTCATTTTGAACATAGCTGATGGAAGAGCACCTACCCAGGTTTTGGGTTCAATCCCCAGTTGGGGGACCTGTGGGACTCATGTACTTTAATGAAAAAGGCAATTAGAAGGTATTGACCAGAGGAACAATACAATCTGACTTACTTTTTAATAGATCCAACTGTGTTTAGATTGAACAAAAGACTAGAATTAATAGAAAGAAAGTAAATAAGAAGAAAAGAGAGGGAAAGAGGCAGGGAGGGAGGGAAGGAAGAAGGAAGAAGGAAGGAGGAAGAAGGAAGGAAGGAAGGAAGGAAGAAGAAAATCAATTCATTGACTATTAAGTTAATCTAGATAGCAGATGGTAGTGACCTGGCCTGGAAGATGTGATGGCATTCTGGATATACAGTAAACTCTGGATTTTTGTGGACCTTGAATGAACAGACTTCGGATTTAACAGATAAAACTTCTGGTCTGTATGTCATATGTGAAAAATAACACTCCATTAAATTAAAAATGCTTTTAACCAAGATATGCTTATAGTTAAATTAACAGGTTATTTTTTTGTGATTAATTCACAGTTATTTTTAACAAATTTTACCATATAGGCCATATGTTGTAAAACCACTGTAGTAATTTCACCAACATAAATACATATTACTTATCGACAACTATACTCTGCATATTTAAATCCAAGAATCACCGCTCCTAAACAATGTTAGGCAAATGGTCAGGACATGATCACACCACAAGGTGCATGGGTAATAGGTTCTGTTGGCAAGTGGAGTGACTGTCTGCAGAAGTTTTAACATGTGCCAGCCAACGTTCCCATGTGCACTGAGCCGCGCCCCAGCCGTGTGCATTTGGTTATTCTTGGTAACTGGAGAATGCACACATTATTGGACCCATTCAGTATAAAGTTAAAATTATGTGTGTACCTTAAAACACATCATTCCCACCCTAACCTTTAAAGATAATTATGACAACCAAATGAATATACTGCAAAAAGTTTTAGAGGAAGTAATGGTTGTATTGCAGAATGAAGGTAATGATGAACATACAACAGGACAGCGTATCTTACAAAACTTACCGTTTTAAAGAGTTACCGTGTAAAATAAGCAATTTTTAAATTTTGCTGCAGCATAAAAGGAAGTGAAAGTGCAAACATTGGAAACTGGTTGGAAGAATTTTCTTGACAAGGTAGGCACATTGCATTTAGAAGGGCTGGAGGTTACTGATTACTGTGGGACAACACAGAATATTGGTGGACAAGTAGCTGAGGAAGATGTTTTACAGTGGTTAGAAGAAGATGAAGGTGACCCTGGGTACCACACTATGAGTGAAAGTGAAATAGCAGATGAGGTGATGACCTGGGAAGATGAGGATGGGAGTGAAAATAAGGAGGAAGAAGAAACAAACACACCCCAAACACAAAGTGATCAGTGCTTGGATC